>NC_079365.1:4562500-4665000 GCF_021018895.1 Seriola aureovittata
ATGCCTCAGAAACACACACACACGAAAAGCCAACAACAAACAAGTCTGACTCATATGATTGAGGTTTGTTAGAGCAGGAGTCTTACCTTGAATGTGTGTGTAGATGCTTACACGGATGTGTGTGTTGTCTCTTGGCGTCTCTGAGAGTGGCTCATCACCAGTGCAAGACTTACACTTTATCACCCGCCCTGTGTGTCCTCTGTGTGTGTCTGGTGTGCGTGTGTGTGTGTTTCCTATGAACGTCCTACAGTTTTTTTTTCTTCCCCTCTTGTTTAAAAAGTCCAATGAAGAATGGCGAGGAGATGTGAAGATGAGGCAACGGGGATCAAAGAGCGGTTCCACCTTTGTGTTTCCTTCACAAAGACAGGACCTCTAACAGCTTCTCCTGACACATTTAACATCTCCGCTTATAATTACTGCTCTTTCTCGCCGGTGTTCAAAGATAAAAAAAAGACAAGACACGCCTCGACTCTTACGGGATGAGCGAGAAGTTCTCCCCTCGGCCAAAAGCAGCGTTTTCTGCAGCACTTTAACTAAATGTGCCGGATTTCGTCCGTGTGACAGTCAAATCTTTGAAGACCACATCGGCGGGTCATAACGGCTCAACATGAGGAGAACGGGCTGTTACATAATGCAAAAGAGGGCATTGTGAGGCGCAGAAACCGACTGTGGTATCACGCTCTTATCAGGGAGGTAGTGAAGAATTAACCTGAATAATCTCACTTTATCCACTTTTTATGGCGCAGAATAGAAGACAAACACATTACCAAGCTATCAAGCCTGAATAGAAACATGGATTTATAATTGACAACACCACTTCACAGGCATCTCTAAGCCAGCCACTTTAATTACTTTAAAATACAGCTGCCGGTTATTTTACTGACATTTACGACAGAGAAAAGCAGAGGATGCTCGCATTGACGAAGCTGGAACTGAAGAATCTTTCACACTTTTGCTCAAAAGAGTTGTAAATTGTTTTTTCTGCTGATCAATGAATCAATCACAAAGCAGTAACAGTGAGACTGCTGCTCTGCGGCACATCGTCTCCTCAAGAGGATTCCTTTTCTTTTTTTTTCTTTTTTTTTTATTTGGACGAAATAAAAAAGTGTAAAAAGTCAAAGTCGTAACATGAAAAACACTTTATGTTACTGTAAAACACAGGAAAGTCATGTGAGCACAGATAACAACAAACTGTCAGACATTCACCCTCTTTCTCATGAGCCTGCGTTCTCACTGTGTCCTACAGACGTCGGTTAGGACGGAGCTGGCTGATCATCTTGGAACAGTGTGCAGGACAACTTGAAACTGTGAGACTTTTGGGCAATTAAAGGATCTATAAAACAGATGCGTTTGTTTCTGACTCATTGTTTTTACTGGATGTTATTCCGTCTTAGTCGGTGTTACATCTACTGTGTGACAATATTCCTACGCTGCCCTGTTGGCTGTTAAAACACAGACACGTTCACCTCAGTGAAACTTTTCATACGGTTAAATAAAAAGGAAAATGAGAATGAATTTACATCTCATTCAGGGCAAGGGGAAAAAAGGTGCAAATCATCATCATAATGTTTCAGCTTAGAAAGATATAGTACACTGCAACTTTGCAACTGTATGCAAAATCTAATGATTAGGGTTAGGGTTAGCAATTAACAGTTATTTTCATTATTTAATAATTTGTCAATTATTTTTTTACCTAAAAATGTCAGAAAACAGTAAAAAACGATCCAGAAAATCCTCCGACTGGAGACGAGAAAAGACACCGTTTGAAATATTTGGAATGAACGATGGATTGATTATTAGAATTGACGCTCAGCTCTAAAACGAATCAAACTGATATTCAAAGCGATGACGTGTTCCGCTTTTACATAAACGTGAGATCAAACTCTTCATATGTGCAAAACAAAAACTTCACTAACTCATTTTCAATCAGTGACGTGATCAACAACAACATCCGATCAGATTATGAGCATCTGACTGAGCCCTGCTCTCACTGATGCTGACCAGCCCCAAGTGGATAAAACTGTGGAGCGGCAGCGCGTTGATCCGTCAGTCGACCGGCTGAGTGTTTTCACTTCTACTGACTCTTCCAGAGGACCTGACACTGCTACAGGGTTTTATTTAAAGAGATCACACGGCTTCCCCGAACCCAGCATTGTTCTGTGTGATTGGCTTGGCCTCACACTGCGTTAAAGGAGAGGCCAAGGAGCATACAAACACACACACACACGCGCGCACACACACACACACACGCATACATACATGCAGGCACACCATTATTCTCCATTGTGGTGTTTCTCTGTGGACTCCTGGTTCAATAGGATTCAGAGAACAATGTCCAGAGGATATAGGAGGTCAGGAGGAGAGAGGGGGGGAAAACCTTTGTCTGCTCTGCTGCCCGTATGGAGACGTCGGATGTATAGGAAATAGTGCACGTGCACACACACACACACACACTGTGTTTTCATTACGCACAAATTCAGAAGTCTAATGCAAGTATGAAAAACGCAATAAAAATAATGCACAAGACTGTGTCCTGATACACAAGGAGGAATCTGTTATTTCCCATATTGCAACGCTGCAGTGCTTTACAGCCATTCTAACAGCTGCATTAGGAAAATAGTAATCATCCATTTCTGAAAACCCACGGTCGTGTTGGTTTCTTACGGTCCTATCATGTGTCACCATTACATCCCTGTTGCACAGTGAAGTGTCCGATTTGCCTAAAAATAAGTACCTAACTTTGAACAACCCAGAAGGTCGTATAACAACACTACCTGCTGCTCTGTTTGTCCAGAGTCAAAAACAGGAACAAATTGATGAAACTTATGAAACAGATTAAAAGCTGTTTTTTTTTTTTTTATTGAGAGGCGGATGCAGAGAAGGTCGGACAGGACATTTTGTTAAATGACCTTGGGTTCGCCGGGTATTTAATTTTCACAAGCATCTGATGCTTAACACGGAGACTTCATGTAATGGTAAGAAGCTGGGGCTGTATGAAGTAACCCAGGCATGAGTTAAAAGAATTTTTTGAAAAAACTGAATGACAAGTCTTTGCATTCCTTCTCTTTGTCCCCTTTTCTCTCTTTCTTTTCCAAGCAGCTGTGTTATAATCTCATTAATGCACTGCACAGTGTTCCAGTATGGACAATAATGAACTCCACCTTACCTGTTATTTCAGCTGGAGTTTCATATTAAATTGATTTAGTGATGATTTAAAACAGTTTGAGGTGTCCTGATGTACAATTAGCCAATCATAAACGAGTATGTCCTCTGGCTATGATGTCACTCAGACATGATAGGACTCAACCCGACCAATAGGAGGAGAGAGACAGAGTCACCTTTCCTCCATGAACCCATTCACCTGGAAAGACAAAGCTCCAGAAGAAAGAGAGAGAGGAGGGGGGGTTGAAAGGTGAAAGGTGAAATGCCAAACTACTCCTTGAGATTATCCTCTGTGTGTGTGTGTGTGTGTGTGTGTGTGTGTGTATGTGTGTGTGTGTGTGTGTGTGTACTACACACTATACAGTGGTGTTGACAGACAGACTCTTTACACCTGCACTGCTCCGTCCTGTTCACCACTGTGGAGAGTTGTTGCTGGAAATAGAGATGCAGCAAAGAAAGAAAGAAAGAAAGAAAAAAAAGAAAGAAAGAAAGAAAAGGAGTGGTGGCAGCAGTAGGGGGTGTGAAGATGGGAGCAAAGAGCGAATGACGAAAGAAAAGGAGACTGACGGAAAGAAAGGTCAGGGACTCCCCACTGACGACAGCTTTGTATTCAGCCAGCCACTGTAAAAGACAGGCACACAAACACACACACATGCACACACACACACACACACACACAAACACACAATTTCACTGTTCAGTAGGACCCCCCCCCCCCCCCCCCCCCCCCCCCGCTGTGGCAGAATGCCCACAAGCTTTTACATACTTTGTACTGTGTGCTGAGACGACACCTCTGTCTGTCTGTCTGTCCGTCCACACCCGGGTTCACAGTGAGGATATCCTCAAAGACAGACTCACTGCTGATCCACATCACTCACTCACACACACACACACACACACACACACACACACACACACACACACACACACACACACACACTCTTGTTTCTGCTTTTTCACATGCTGGGGACACCTGAACCCTCAGGAGGAGCTTTGGGTGGGACCCCAGACACCACTGACCTATAGTACTCACTATATGTTGTAAATGACTGTATCTGTGCAGCAGATGTGCCTGTTTTTATGTTTAGGTAAATGACACCTGACAAGATGATATTCAGCTGCTTCCTTGATCTTATTTCTAAAAATACGACCGCTATAGAACAACTTTTCATACTTTCACTCTGAAGCTGTTGACACCTGTCCCTACTCTCCATGAACCTGCTGATATCTGTTCATTTGCATTTGCCAACAGAACTGACATCATCATCATCATCACCATCATCTTTTTCCCCCACTGGATAACTGTAAAGCCGCCTGCCATGCAGCACTGTGCAGCTCTGTGCTGTCAGCCTCTGGTTTCTGGCACATTCAGAGGAAAAAAATAAAATAAATAAAGATGTCACAAGAGAGAGTGAAGGAGATGGAGCTGCCGGTGGAGGACAGAGGAGAGAAGTTGGGTCAGAGTCACAGCAAAGTGGTTGGTGATGCAGCAAAGTAAAAACGGAAGTTTGAAATTCATGGAAGTTGTAAGATTGAAGCTGATCCAGTAATATCACGACATTGCAGAGAGTTTTTTGGAATTTTTCAAGCCTGACACAAAGACTCCCTGCGACTTCCGAGTTGTGCAGAGGTTCCGAACACCCACAGCATTTTGTCAGTGACTGTTTTTTTTTGTTGTTTTTTTTTTACATGAAGTGCATTTCAAGCGTGATGACAGTGAAATGTAATCTAGCCTCCACTCACCAGTCCCCGTGCGCACTGAGCTCTCCACGAGTGAAAAAACTTCCGTCCTCCCCCTCTTCCTCTCCCGCTTTAATTGCTCACCGCATGCAAAGCACGGTGGTTGGGACCGAGGCTGCTCGGTACGCGTGCGGACTCCTCTGCTCCCGGTCCGTCAAGAGTGGAGAGAGCCGGTCGGTGGGTGGTCGTGGTGGGTTTTTTTTTTTTTTTTTTGGAGAGATGACAGCGGGGTGTAGAGAAGGACAGAGAGACGGAGGAGCGCTGCTGCCGTGCGTAAATGTTTTGGAGACAGAGAGCACAACTCCGCTCAGACTTACTCACTCCCGGTGACTTTCTATCTACTGGTCTGGGTTTCCAACAGTCACCGTCCGCAGCGCCCTGCCGCTCACCTCCCACTTAAAGGGAGAGGGACTGATTTCCAGGTGGTGGCGGTGGGGCCAGAGAGAGAGAGAGGGAGAGAGAGAGAGAGAGAGAGAGAGAGAGAGAGAGAGAGAGTCGATAATCTGTTACTTGCTCCCTCCTCATACTTACACACAAATTGACCAGTCTATTGATGAATATTGACAAGTTCGTTCCCATCAGTTGACAGTCTCTTCTCTTCCATTACATCAATAACCAATCCAAAAGTGCTTCACTCACAAGTTCCCAAGGTGAAGTCTTCAAACGTCTTAGGGACTGTACACAAATTATCACGGGGAGGAAGGGCGGTTGTTCTCTCCCTATATTTATATTTGAGCTCAGCCTTCTGTTGTGAGATTTATTGTATCAAAAAGAGATCAGCAGAGCTGCATCATTAAGATGGTTTTCATGCGAGGCATACGGACAATAATCATGTATTACCAGGGCTTTTATGCCCATAATAATCAAATAAGTGGCTGATAGAACCACATGTATTGTATTTATCAAAACACAATACAGACATTAAATGTTATCACTTCATTTTTTCACGATACACTCGCGTTGTTGTTCTGCGTCATAAGAGAAAATGAGTGTGTATGTAAAATAAGCGAGCTATATAATGCAGGTTCAGTTTAACATGTTGTTCATCACTCATACAGTGTAATGAGATGAAACGTAAGATCACTTCTGCACCAGTCTTCAGGCCACAGGTGATTTAAACTCACACACTTAATTGCTCATTTTTCCACAGTTAACTGAACTGTAAGTAAGACTTAATTTATACTGTATATATCAATTAAAATAAAAATGTTCTAACTCTAATGCTAAAAAAGAAAGACAGAAAGAAAAAGGCTTAGAGAGTGGCTGAAATATTTGGTAAATATGACGCATTATTTGTGATTATCATCTTTAATTCTTTATGTTTTCCTCTCTTAGTTATTTATTATTACAGTAGTTTTACCATTTCAGTATTATTTAAAGGTATGAGGAGCGGGGGTTTGCAATTTTTCAAGTTAATGGTAGAGTTCAAAGGTTAAGCCCCCATCACCACCCCAGTAATTCTCTTACAGTGCCTTATTACAAACAGAGATTCAGTTAACAATTATTATATATATATTACAGATAATATGGATATATTATAAAGAGAGAAAAGAAACAAATCCTCACACTGGAGAAGCTGAAATTAGCAAATGTTTAATTTTACTTAATAAATGCCAGCCAGCAATTAGTTTTCTGTCAATTGAGTAATTGTTTCATCTCTAGTAACTAATTAACCTGGATATGTTCAACCAAATTACAAAAAGGTTCTTTAATTTATCGGTGGCAGTTCCTGATCTGTTCGCAAAGTTTTGTTTTGAGATATTCACCACTGAAATATCTGCCACCACCACAACCCTACAGAAATACAAAGAATTACATTTAACAACAACAGAAATGTGTCTTTGCAGAAAAAATCTATCTTCCATAATCCACAAATATTGTAATATTCTGTGTATTTTTCTGTTGTCTTATCATAAACATTTCTAACAGAAGTTTTATTCAAAGTAATATGAGTAATATTCCTTATGAATATGCAAAAAAAAGTTGACGAATTTTATGACAGCATTGCTTATTAATATTCTGTACATATTCTATATTTTTTAACCCCAGATGCACTATTACATTAAAAAAAACTATTCATATGTTTGATTATTTGTCTTCTTGAGGGGATTTCTTTGATAGGACAAGCAGAAAGTTTAACACTTTGCAGAGGCTGTTAGCAGTCGTAGCGTTAGCATGCTAACATTCGCAATTGTAAGGCACTGTTTACCATGTTCAGGTCAGTTTTACATGCCAACACGCAAACATTTGGTAATTACCACTAAACACAAAGAGCAGCTGAGGCTGATGTGAATGTCACTGGTTTGCTGGTACCGGTGACATTCATTACAAAATAAAACTCTGACCTGATGACGGTGCCAGAGGAAAGTGATTCCAGTCCATCCTCAGGGGAACATGAAGGTGTGTAATATCATGCACAATCCATCTGAGTGTTTTTGAGACATTACACAAATGTGAACCTCATGGTGGCGCTAGATGAAAAAGTCTTTGGGATTGATCCCCTGGGGACCATGAACATACAGTATGTACAAATGTCATGGCAATCCGTCTGATTGTTGTTAAATATTTCAGTCTGAGCCGTACAGCCATGCTGCCGTCATGGTTTATAAAATGATGTGATTCCAGTTCCAGTGGGGGAAATAAATATATAAATATTCTTGCAGAGTGATCAGAAACTGTAAAAACGGACACTGCTGTTTTGGTTGTGTAATGTTCAAAACAAGAAAGAAAAAAAAACTCTTTTCCCATTTCAAAACAAAGTGCATCAATGTTTCTACTGGCCAACTATGCAAGATAGAAGGTGAACAAATGTGAATTCTTTCAAGAATCAAGTCGAACAGGAAATGCATCTGTGCATTTAATGGCTGAAGTGAATGGGAGTCTGAGTGATTATTAGCCAAATGCAACGTAATATGACTGTACCAGTACATCTACAAGTGCGCCATGAGGTCACTGCTGAAGATCCACCGCCTTACAGGAGGCTTCTGTTTTCCAAGAAGATTAAGTGCTTCTTTCATAGAACCTTTAAATCCCTTCTTCTTCTTCCTGCTCATTGTATTTACCACAAAATGGTGAAGACGGTGTTACTGCAACCCCTCTGAGGTCGAATTGACTGACCAGTTACTCTGTTTGGTTCTGTCTCCTCGGACTCTGTAATCACTTGTTTTGTGTCTCAGTATATTGGATCACGCCGGAGCTGTCACTGACGTCTTTCTGTCTCTGCTGTCAAAGGACTTGATAAGTAGAGAACTGTGGCTTCACCAAAGTTTGATCCCCAGAAACATAAAAATACAGTGTATCAATAACATGACTTTGTTTTTCTGAACAGTGATGCAACGCGCTCGGTGTTCAGTGATGGAAAACGTTGGCTTAGTGATAACAAACAGCTCAAACTGTGACTAGATGATGCATCTGCATTAGTGTCGACAACTTGTACAGTAGCCTCGTCTCATCTGCATCTGTGTGAATAACGTCGGCAGTGAAAAACAACAGTGTCAAAAAATGTGACTGAAGAAGTGAAGACCTCAGATCAAGAAAGGAAGAAAGAAAGAAAGAAAGAAAGAAAAAGAATCGGTGAGGTCATGGGAGTGCAGACGGTGAAAAGATAAAAGGAGGCGCGGCTCTATGGGGACAGGGAGAGATAGAGAAAGAAAGAGGGGGACAAAGAGAGGAGGAGAGAGAGAATGAAAGAGAGGGAGAGAATGAGGTAGAGAGAGCTTGGCTGTGTATTGGGGGAGATGATGTGCCATTTCTAATCCCTCCTGTTCGTGGCTTTGTGCCGTGGCCCAGCAGGAAGTGGGAGCTGGGCAGACAACAATTAACAAAAGAGCTGTGAAGAATACAATTAGCCATCAATGGCCAACCACGGGCCTTTGTGCCTGTCGCCATGGAGACGGCACAACACCACTATACTGAGATTACAAAACCCTTTTCTACACTTCTCCTTTTTTTTCTCTCTCCATCTACCCTTTTCTCTTTTACCCTTTCACTTTTTTTTCCACTTTACTCTTTTCTTCCACTTTCAAATTAACGTTCCCTTCTTTTTCCTCCTCAGTTCATCTCTTCGGCCCTTTTCTCTCTTACACAAAAAAACATGCTCTTATGTGCTGCTACACATGTGGTGGCGTGGTGACATGCTGTCTCCGTGTGGCGAGGTTCAGGCTTCTGAAGGATGACTGACAGTTTATCAATCCTCAGTAAGAGAAGGTAACTCCTCACTGTTGACCTGATGTGTCAGATGGTTTGTCACACAGAAGAAATGTGGGAGGGCTTCATAGGAAACTGTTTGGAAAACAGAAGGAGCTCACGGAAAAATGACTGGATGAACCATCTGTCTGTCACGTGACACAGTAGAAGACCGCCGAAAAGAAAACTCAACACAACAACAAGCTGCAGAGGAGCTCGGAAAGCTAGCTAGCATGTCGGTAGACGAGTGTTTGCCGTCTTTGTGCGGTGTGCAAAAGGCACTTTTGTGAATACCAAAGCAGTCGATGCCAGCAGGAGGCCGACAGGAACAAACCACTGTCATTCAGCCACGAGTGAATATCTTAGAGTCTGGCGAGATGGAGGAGTCCATTTGTGTGACATGATTACCTCAGTACTAGTTCTGGTTAAATTTGCTCAGGTAATCCTCAACAGTGACGTTAGAGCTATTTCTATGAGAAGAACGAAACAGCTGCAATTATACCTTACCATATTAACAACAACGTTTACTTTTCAGCTGCATTTTGGCAAGACCTGTGTCTGTGACATGAAACCCACCAAGAGAAGTTCATCGAGATCGACATCGACATGACGTCATCTCATCACGTGGTGCAGCCCCTCAGTGTCTCCACTAGAGGCTGACAATTTGAATGAGATGCTTGTGGGATTCCCGCGGGATGGGAGTCAATTTCACTATTCATCATGTGACTTTATTTTGAACATCATGCCAGTTGTTCTGTTGCCTTTTTTTTTATTCTTTTTTTTATTTTGTCCTGTCTGCTACGGTGGCTGCTCACTGCAGAGCCAATGCATCTTGTTTCACTGTTTTCAAACTAAATAAATTTTGGCCACACACCTGTCTGCGCTGCTGCGCTGCAGTAACTGAGTGGAGACTAGAGGCTTCTCTGTGACCAGCTGCAGTGTCTACTGTTTTCTTGCATGTGAGGTGTTTAGGGAACATTGGTGAATTGTAGCATCGACTGTTAGTCTACATGTGAGGCATTTATGCAATGTTGGTAAATTGTACCTTCTACTGTTTCAAAGCGTTTATAGGCAATTGGTAAATTTTCAACTCTGCTGATAGTCTGCATGTGAGGCTTTTATGGAACGTTGGTAAATTGTAGCATCTGATAGTCTGCATGTGAGGTGTTTAAGGGATATCTGTAAACTGTAGCTACAGAAAAAAACCTGGATTACACTCTCCCCCTCTGAACCCTTCTGCATGCACATCGGGCACATGCCATTGTGCATGTCATTTTTCTACGATTGGGACGGGAGTGAAAACTCACTCCCGTGTCACCCTCTAGTCTCCACATCAAAAGACAATGAAACGCTTTGTTGGTCATTTTGGGGCATTTTGTGACCTGGCCAGCAGAGATGCAAATAATATATGTGGCTTAGTGCAAATGAAAATGTCTAAAGTCTTGTTTGGATTTTGTCTCGAGATGAGACACATTAAATGAACAGTGTAAACAGAGCCTTCCACTCCAGGCACTGAGAGCAGATTTCTCCTGATCAACACGCTCACTACCCCTGGATAATTCAAGACGATGATCTCAAACCACCTCACCTCAGTGTGCAAATGTTTCAACTGAGTATTGTTTTCTTTTGAATTTTAACTGTGTATTTCTCTGTATCTCGACATCATTGCAAATGAAGGAAACCTCATTGATGTTTACGGCTTGAACAAGTGAGACAAAAGAAATGGTATTTGTAATAAAATGGAAGCAAAGAGGGAACGGCAGTTTGTCACAGTCAGACTGGAAGTGGTGAAGCTGGTCCACATTCCAACATACTCACCATTCCTCAGTCGAACTGACAATTTATTTTCAAATCTCATCACGAACTTGGCGTGTGACGACATCACTGCAGTCATGCCAAGGTTGTATTGGTCACACAGAGCTTATAACTAATGGTAGTAAACAGACATCATTTTATTTTCCTGAGTGCAGTTGTGAACTGATTGTATGAGGAGTTTTGAAACCTCAACACAATTTTTTTGGTCTTGTTTCTGTCATCTCTCTTCAAAACCGAGCCTTTTGTCTTCAACAATGCATCTGAACAATGGAGACAAACTGTAGTGTGTCACAAAGTGGAAGCGGAGGGAGTAGGAAGTGAAGCTGTGAGACACAGGGCTGCACTGGAGGAGGCCTTCAAAGAAAAGATCAAATACAATCAAGGCAGCAATTGTGGACACAAAACTGTCCTGTAATCAACCACAGGCAAGATATGTAGTAAACTGTCCCTCCATCCACTTTCATAACCTGTTCGGCAGGTTCATACCCAGGAGCTCCTGGCTGCGAGCCACGTGTCATCACCGCTACGTCGCAGAGAGGGCGAGGACCTGCAGTGGGCCCGTGCGGATGCAGGTTAGATGAGTGAGGGAGAGGAAGAGGTTGACATCAGAAATCTTGATTATAAACTGATTTCAGGCACACTTTTTTTTTTTTCTACACTTATTGTTATTTAAAACGGTGAGGGAAACAGAAATGCAGCCGACAGTCTGGCACAACACTGGCAGCCAAATCGACAGAGCGGCGGGGGCCCTGTAGGGGGGGGGGTACTAAGGGGGTGGAATTGGGTGGAATCAACGAAAGTACAAACAGGCCACAGTGCTCTGCTGGCGCCGTTTGCTGCATAAGACGAAAAAGCCCTTGACAGTGGTGGGGGGCTTCTTTAAATTCATTGTTAAATAATAATACCATGTATAAGGTGTCAGGTACTTTGTGACGAACAAATCGTATCTACAGCTCTGTCTCTGCGTTCGCTGTCAGTCTCACCTGTTGCCTCGGCTCCAGCTGGCTCTCCTACAGCAGCATGTTGGCTGCCGTCCTCCTCTCCTGCATCTCTCTCTTCATTAGCTGCAGCTGTCCCCTCCTGACCCTTTCAGCTGCCGCAGCAGCATCGGCTGAAGCACAGGCACCGGAGCGAGTGGAGCAAACGCATCCCAGTTATTCAATGTGGGGGAATAAAGTTGAGGTTTTTGCTGCCTCCACTTTTTGTCTTTATAGAAATAAACCTATCATCATATACTCCCCACAATCACTTAATAATATCTGAGCAGCTTCTATCAATGATCGGTGACTTTCGGTGCAAGTAATAAAAAAATAAAAAAATTCACACATTTCTGACCAGCTGATTCAGTCCGTCCTGTGGCTGACCGTTTGACACATTCACGGTCTGTCAATCCACACTGGAGTCTGTTTACCAAGGTGAGAAACGTGCCATTCACCTTCACTGACTGAAAAAAGGAGAAGACAGGTGAGCATATGTTGAACAAACCTGTTTGGCCCACTGACGACAGCCAAGCCTTATAACCATTTGTATGTATGTTAAATAGGCTTCATGCGTTTTGCTTCACTGTGAATCTTCAATTGCACATCTATGACAAACTGAAATGCTCATTAAAAAAAAGTTTGATGTGTCTAAAACAGTTCAGGCTGGATTAATTTAGGCTCACCAATAATGTGACACTAGAACAGCGACTACAAATATGACTATCAAATCATCACCATGCGTTGGTTTAGTTTCTTATCTATCGCAGAAGTTAGTTTGTAGTTACATTTATCTGCCGATGTGTCAGAAGACGAGTCACCTTTGAAGTCTTTTCAGTAAATGAAGAAAGCACCTGTGATGCAATCAGTGAGAACAATATGACAAATCGAAACACACAGTTCAACACAGTTCAAAGCGGAGTTGTGTTATTACAATAGTCCTACATTTGAGATAAGAGTAGGTTCTAATGATCAGCTGTTGAGTGTTATGATTATGAGACTGTTCGTGGTGTATTAGAACAGGTGCCACTAGAACCTGTGTGTAAATTAAACAGGTGACATTGGAATGAGATGTTGTTGTGACGCTGTTTCATTCAAACAGATTGTTTAACCAGGTTTAATCATCATCTTGTGATGTGTTGTGAGGCTGTGTCAGCTATATGAATTGTTTGTCCTTGTTTGACCCTGAAGACGGTCCATTAGCCCGCAGCCAACTAGCATCTTAGATACATGATGTTACTATGAATCTTTCAAATATGAAACAGCCATTTCTTCTTATAATCACTTCCTGTCCTGATCCACCGGTTATAAACTGTTCTTGATTCATTCTTATTTTTCAGCTCCTCAGTCTGACTGATCCATGCTAGTGCAGGTGGCTGTTTCTTGACTTTGATTTTAAGTTACATTTGTTTTTCTGGGGGAGGACCCCCAGACCCAGCGCCAGTTATGTATTTTTCCAAGTTTGCACCCTTATTTTGAAACATAAATCTGGAAAAAGCTCCTGTGCATCAGTCAAGTCAAGGCAGTAGTAGTAAATCCATCCACTTGATCAACCCGCTATAACCAATCCAGCTTTAGACTGGTGTAGAACAGCCCGCCTTAGTAACATACAGACACAGAAATACAGAGATATGTGAATGTAGAAATGAAGACATACAGAGATAAATAAATAAATGTAGAAATGCAGAAATAAATTAATTAATAAATGTAGAAATATAGAAATAAATGAATAAATAAATACATAAGTTTAGAGATGCATAAATGAATAAATAAATACATGTTAAAATACAGTAATAGCATTTATAACTACCAAAATGTATTTATTTTTGTGTTTATTTATTTAATCATTTATTTCTGCATTTATTTATTTATTCTTTTTTTGTCCTGCCTCCTCCCCTCCACCTGTTCGCTCTGCTACAGGATCTACATATGGCTGAGAATATTTTTAATATGCCACTTTATTTGTATTTTCTTGTGTCAGGTGACTGCAGGCGTGAACTGTTTCAGAGCAGACGCTTGTTTTCCATCTTCTTTTTTTGTTGTAATTTTTTTTTCTTTTTTAGACAGTAATTTGATTTTGTTAATAGTATGAAGCGTTTCAGAACACAGTAACATTTGGAGTGGGCATTTACTATTTCGCAAAGTGAAACACAGTTGTGTTGTTTGTGTCACCTGTTCTGAAAAGCACACACCATTGTTCCTGACAAAGCCTGTGAACAATAGAGGGAAACTGTCTTTTGCTGAATGACTACCTTCAGTCCGCCAGCGCCAACACAATGTTTTGATTATTATCATTTTGTTATTTTTCACATGGGCTTCACTTCCATCTGTTATCTTTATGGCACCAACAGGCTCTGTATGACTTGCCGTAGCAGAATGTGAACCGTTTAGCTTCGCTTCAAGCTCAGATCAATTAGGCTCTAATTTAGGATTCTTAAACTAGACAAGTCCAGTAACTCTTTCAGAATTTAGTTCTTCACTCTTATTGGTGACAAAAAACAAAGAAAGTGATAACATAACATAACAAGACATAACATAACATAACGTAACATGATGGCATCCAGAGAACAACTGACAGCTTTTTATTAATGCTATAGATTTAGATGACTTACACATCTAGGAGAGCGAGAGGGAAACAGACACAAATAAAAAAAAAAAAAAACAACACAAATATGTAGGAATGAAATAAATAAGATGTTATTAATAGATGGTATTTGTTGAGTACTTGGGGGGTAGATGTGAGGTTGCTGGAGATTGGGGGGCATCCATTAGTGGGAGAACCATGCAGTACTGGGGAGTTAGAGGCTGTTCACTTTGTCAGTTGGTTTGGTGTTTTTTTTTTTTTTTTAGTAAAACCCTTCTTTGCTGAGCTGCAGTGGAGGACATTTCATACTAAAAGACTGTAACTTTGGAAAAACTTACTTGGCTTGTGTAGAACCCTCCTCCTGATCGCCTCCTCACACACACACACACACACACACACACACACACACACACACACACACACACACAAGGAACAGACTTCAGAGCAGAGAGCCCACAGTGGAAACAGTTTTACTCAAGTTGACGACAACTATGGTCGTTACTGTAAGTGCGTAAGCAGCCGATACTTTATCTATACACCCATTCAACAAGTGTGAACATGTAAACATGAAGAAAAGCGACAACATGTATCTGCTCTGTCTGCAATCTCTCATCCGCAGCCACTATAGCTTAGCTGATAAATACAGACAAGCTAAAACAAAAGCTGTATGTATTTTAACAGTTTAGCTTAGTTTGCTGTGTATTTTGACAAATGTAATTTGACAAATTCTTGTAAACTCAGCTGAGCCCCTCCTTGCTGGACCCACCGGCAGTGAATCACAGCAGCAGCAGAGGGAGGACAGGATGAATGACTGATACTGCCTGAAGTCTGACTCATTCATTCACTCTAAACCAAACTCAAAAACACACTGTTGTGATGTCAGGAATATTATTGAGATTTGTTTCCTGTGAGCTCTCTGGACCTTTCTGTGTCAAATCAGACACATTTCAATTCAATTCTAATGTTTTTATTTTTATTTTTTTATTTTTACACTCTCACAAATGATGCCAAACTGGGAGCACACTGATATGAATCTACTGCAGGTAACACAATGACAGTATTGTATATGATATGTACGTGACACAACCCCACCCACTGGCACCTGGATACAAAAAAGTTGACAACATGTCATGTGTATTACAGTCAGTCTAACACTGTTTTCTTCTCATATAAGAAATCTATCTTATACTTAAGATGAAAAAAAAAGCATCTATTTTAGATGTAATCTCATCACACGTACAAAAAAACCCCCCAAAAACATTCTGAATAACGGATATGTCGACATGTTGAACAGGCTAAAACATTATAAGCTCTGTTTTCATCACACCTCATGGTGCATTGCGGGACTTGGAAAGCATTTTCATAACCAGGTTTATATATCACTTACATCTGTTTAGTGTTTTGTTGACAGACTGTGAAGTTAACTGTGGCAGTGTGTGTGTGTGTGTGTGTGTGTGTGTGTGTGTGTGTGTGTGTGTGTGTGTGTGTGTGTGTGTGTGTGCAGTTCCGGTAACAATCAAGCTGTGAAGTGCAATTTTAATGTCAGTTATTACCAAGATTTGCATTCACTCACACCAGGGCAGAGCGTTGGATTCGGCCTAGACAGACACAACTATTGTGGAAAGTGTCAGTTTTATGTGATGTATTAACTGTCTTCATGCTTCATTCTTTTTAATTGAGTCCCACTTCATTTACCTTAACCTAAACTTGACCGTAACTCTGATTCCAGTGCCAAACAAATGCTACAGTGCAAAGCAAAGTAGTGCGAATGACCAATAGAGCTATTTTAATTTAGCAATTATTTCACGATAATGTTCTCACTCTGAAAACTGTTTCTCTACACACCCACACAGATGATAGAGATCCAAAATCACACATCCAGGCAAATTATAAATTATTTTACCTGTTCTTTGACAAAATAAACTTAACACATACAAGATTTTTCATGAGCCTTCAACCACACCTCACAGTCTTCATCAGCAGATGGATGCTAGGTGGTCCAAAAAAAAAAGCTAGAAAGTGGAGCTTGAGTTTAGAATATTTAGTCAAACTACAGTTTTAGAAGGTCAAAAGTGAACTTTCGTGCTCATATGTAAATTTACTCTAGTGCAAAGATTTTCAAAGTGTGTGTACAAGCGGTTTACAGTTTACACTGTGCAACAGCACTGGCCACAAGAGTTAATTCCCATTTCCATTGGTCCAAAAACCCACTGAGACCCGCTAACATCTGGCTTTGGTCGGCAATGGGAATGGGTACAGTCAGCATCCACAGCTGGCTCAAATAACACAACACCTGGGTGAACACACTGATCTTCCCCCCTTTTCCGTCTTTCAGAGCACAAACCATGTAAACACACCTGTCCAGCACGGTGCTGTTACACCAGGCTACACTGCGCTCAGGAAGAGTGAACTGCAGCCCTGAAATAAGTTTGAGAAACAAACAGTCACTGATCGAAGCGTCTCACACAGAGGCTCCGACACTGACGGGACGTTCTGCCAGTTTGCGCATCGGCTAGCAGCTCTCTCTTTCTCCCTCGCCTCTGTGTGAGGCGTTTGTGTGTGTGTGTGTGTGTGTGTGTGTGTGTGTGTGTGTGTGTGTGTGTGTGTGTGTGTGTGTGTGCTCTGTAGCTGCACGTGGTGACATGGCTGGCAGGGTAGAGTGAATCAATCGCCTTTTTTAGCGCGTTTATCTGCGTTCACAAAACCCGATTATACCTACTAATTTTGATTTTAAAAAAGGTTACCATAGAGTAACGAATAAGATTAGGCATAACAACTATATACATACGATGGCATACAACTGCAGCTGTTCATTCTTCAAACTTGCTCGCACTGGAGAAAACAAAAACAATGTTGCTTCTGAATCCACACTAAAGTGTCATTTTGTCCATTCAAACCGCACAGTGTTTGTCTTAGAGGGAAGCCTGGTGCCAGCCTGAACAGTCTCGTAGCTTTATTCTCACTCCTACCTTTCAGGTCGTCTACCTTTGTCTGTGCTGATGAAGCTGGCCAAGGTTTGCCGAGGCAGTGCCAGCCGGCTGTGTTTGTTCTGCCAGGCTGGACCATGCTACGGCACCTTCAGCCGCTGTCAGCTGTAGTTTCTAGCGTATTCTTGTATTACCACGCTCTGTACTATAAAGCCTCAGCCTCTATTTGTACTCTTGGAAGCACCAGAGTTTCCATAGCAGTGTGCCAGGTTGTTTAGAGGATGAAACTTTAATGATACCCATGAGGATATTGAGCTGTTGCAACAACAAATAATAGGATACAGCAGAGAAAAGGAGAAACAGGTATAGAGTAAATAGGGGTATTGAACAGGAACCTGTAAGAGCGGCTTGTAATGACCAGGTTTAGTGGAAATGTATGAATGAGGTGCATGTTAAAACTGGAGATACCGAGGCTTATGTAGTAAGTAGGCACCTGTGGATTTCATTCACTTTGTATATTTTTATATTGTGTGTAGTGACAAACACACAGACAATTATAATTCGACTTTTTTTTTTAAGCATCTTTCAGCTCATTGTTTTGGTTTTAAAGTCTTTACAGTCTTCACCAGTTCGGCCTGGTTGTGTTGGTTCAGTCTCACGGCTCTCATCAAACCTCATTTCCAGGATCAGACAGCTGATGTCGGTGAACAAGCGCTTCCTAGCATCTCACCACAGGGTGCTATCAGGGGGACTATTTCCAGCTGTGGATTAATACATATTTATGGGACGACAACAGAGCTCTTCGGTAAACAGGAGTTTGATTAATCAGACTTGACTTCAGTTCATTGTCAGTGTTGGTCTCTTTGTGGGATTTGTTTACAGTTAAAATATACAGACAGCCTGAACCAGGAGGGATTTTATTTCCGCTATCATTTATTCACACAGCAGAAGTATACCAGCTGGATGGTTTAAGTTACATGCATGAATATGTTGCTCAGTTGCCCTGTAGACAAGCCTACATGTGTGAGATATGTAACCAGTCCACACATGGTGCAACAACGCTCACAACACACACTCATTGATTGAGCTGCTGCTTTTTTCCCCTTTAAAATTAGACAAAAACATTATATGAGAAACAAACAAATACATTTCATTTAGTAGGTGAAAAAGTCACATCTAGGCACATGTCAATTTCATACATTCCATATGTGAAATGTAAGAAATCACATGAATCACATTCATCATGTGAAAACAACAAATGACAAGAAACCAGAATGTTGGTTTGTTTAGATTTAAAATAAATATATTAGAAATATATTTTGCATGCATGTGAAAATGGATATTGTAGATCACGAGAGGTCACTGAATAGACACTAAGAAAATGATGTAACTGATTTACAATGGCCTTCATACTCACCAACTCTCAACCCAGCTGATCATCTATGCATCGATGGAGTGATATGTTAGACTGCGCTGTCCACCACCTTCATCAAAACAATATTGGGAATATATTTTAAAAGGAAAAAGTTTCATCCCTCCAGTAAAATATATGACAAGGAGCACTGAAGCTGAAATTTGTCACTCATGTATGTCAGTAGATGTGGAGCCAATCCCAGCTGACATTGGGGCGAGGGCGGGGAACACCCTGGACGGGTCGCCAGTCTATCACAGGGCTGACATATAGAGACAAACAACCACTCACATTCACACTTACGGGCAATTTACAGTCGAATTTACAGCCAATTAACCCGCATGTCTTTGGATGGGGGGAGGAAGACGGAGTACGTGGAGGAAACCCACACACAGGCACGAGGAGAACATGCAGACTCCACGCAGAAAGGCCCCAGCTGGTTCCAACCCAGAACCTTCGTGCTGTGAGGTAGCAGTGCTAACCACTGTAGCACTGAACCACCAGTAGTTGTGGACATATAAGTAGATATTTGTCTAGAAATCAGATAAAATTGAGGAAAATGTAGATGATGGGTGAATGTTTACGCTGCAGGTTACACATTGAGCTCATTACACATTATTGTAGGCATCATAAATAAATAAAAATATAGTTCAATACAGGATTTTAGTAAAGTTAATGACATCATGCCAGACTGAACGAAGGTTTATTTATGCTTATTATAATCTTTTTACAATGTGTGAGAATTTATCAGAAATATTACTGTACTATATGACAAATGACAGAAAATATGTTATTAGAGCAAATATGTGTTGTTTTTTACATGCACAGCAAACCCCTCCTGCCACAGTGGCAGTTGCTGGAGGCTTGTGGAGGCTGTGTGTGAGCAGCCCAACGTAATCTACACGCAACATGTCATAACAACCCCAACCTCAACTGAAGTCAATTACCCACACTGCCTTCCTGTGTCCCAGTTTGCCCTTCTTTTCTGGGGTTGTCACACCCTGATGGTGGAGATTGGAATCAGGTCACTCAGCTGCTGTATCTCCACTCTGCCATTAGATAGATATCTGCTCTATCTGAGGGCTGCTGACTGCACAGACTGCCTGCCGCTTCACTCACACACACACACACACACACACACACACACACACACACACACACACACACACACACACGCATACACACACCCAACACCCAGGCATGTTCAGGATGATATCCACTATTCAAATATTAGATAGATGCTGCACCAACAATGAACACTTAAGCAACTATTGCACCAAAATACAAGCTGATGCACATGTGGTCATCTGTAATTGGAGTCTGACCTTATGAAATCAGGGCTCACACACCGGTCCAAATATCACATGTCAGTATCACATTACTAAAAACTTCTTACTTGTTTGAATTGATGAGGAACTTTGTAACATCCTACAACTCTCTGTCAGCAGTGTTGTGTATGTTCATACCACTCTGTTCTCCCTCCATCCAAACACTGCATCAGCTGATTAACACTGATTCAACTGAAAGGAGATAGGAGAAAGGAGATCACCACTGAGCTGCTGTTGCACCATTTGGAGTAAAAACGTCCACCCTCGTAATGGGCCGTGCGATGAGTGGAAACCACGGAGAGAGACTTATCACCACCCCCCCCCCACCCCCATCCTCCCAAAAAAAAAAAAAATGACCCTCACAAAGACACGCTGGAGTTTGTTGGGTCACAGAAGTGGTTCAGAGCACGGAAATAGACACGAGAAACACTGGAGCAAAGAGAGAAGTCGGCCTATAGCCATCACTCGCCGGAGCTTCTGGGTCACCAGTGGTCAGACACATAGATTCGGTCATTTTAACTGATAATCTTATCAGATCAATATGTGTCGCTTATGATGCCCGTTACCACTGGTATGTTTTTGTAAAATCTAAATCTTAGGTTGATGTTTTCATGTTATAATCTTGTAGTACTTTCATGATACATCTTCTGTCAGCAGTCAGCCATCTTCATGCAGTTGTTAAATAATCTAAATCAATTATTTTTGAAGATGAAATCTGTTAATTTTTTACGGATTGATTGCAGGTATTTTTTTTTCTGCACATTTATGTATAATTAAGTGCAAACATAGTATACACTCTAACTCAGGCGCATGTGCACGCAGCGAACAGCAGACTCCCTTTGGCCAAGACAAACAGATTCAAACATTCCTCTGATTCCTTCTGCCATCTCCCTCCTGAACTCGAGGAGGAAAAGGTAGCTCTTTTAACTTATCGTCAGTTTTGTTTTTATTAACTTATTGTCCTTTATCCTTTGGGCTAGGTGTTGTGATTATGTGCCTCTGTGTTTTTATGTTTTTATGTGTGCTAAATGCATATATCCCACTGCTGAATACACAACTGCCCCTCTGGGGACGAAGTGTTTTTCATATTTTCTTTATGTATCATAAACAAAACTCAAATTTTTCCAATTTAAAAAAAAAGAGAAGAAAAAGAAAAAACTGAAGGTTAATAATACCATAAGTGTTATCAGTATTTTTCTCTTTTGAGATACTCTGTGTATTAATGTCTTTGAGTAAAGTTTAGGTGCGTTTGTAACATGTCCATGGTCATCTATCACTGGTCATTTTCAATTCAAATAAAAGTCATCACATCTCCGTTAAAACATGTGAAATGTAGAATTTGCACTTTCAGTAATGTTTTTTCCTGTCCTGATTTCTCAGATAACTCCAGAGGAAATTTTTGACATAAAAAAGACAATTTCAACTTTTCTCTGTTTTCCACAAGTGTAATGGAACAGTGATTATTATCCTAAAACCATGGGAACTTCTCTTATGAGAGTTAACACCATCACATGTACTGAATGTGGATCTGAAAATGTCACCAGGAGCCAATCTGATGGGCTGATGAAGCCTGGACGCATTACCATGCCAGACAGTGTAAATGTACAATCCAAACACTGGCATTACAATGAAGCTATGTGGCTAATGGTGGCAGTGATTGGTGAACAGGGACTTTGTAAAGTTTCTGAATTGATGCCCACTTATATTTTAATTTGTGTTTTATTCGTTTATTATTATTTTCTTACACAACAAAATATGAAAATGTCCAGAGAGGCTGAATACTTTTTTTAAAGCTACACTTTGTCATGATTTTAATGTTGTATAAGGTTGTTGAGCGCAATTTGGTTATTTAAGAAAAAGCCTCATGAATGCATTTGCACCTAAAGTGTGTAAATATGTAGGCAAATGGCTTTGGACAGTGAGATTCAACCTTTCACCTTCAAGCTATTAGTACAGATTTATAGTAATACCCTTCAACAGTGTGACCCATGACATCCAGCCTTAATATGGAATGTACCATACGAACCAGAGGGAGGGAGGGAGGAGGGGAGGGCCCCTGACTGACTGACAGCACTGAGATAAACACCAACAGTGGAAAAACCTCACAAGATTATTTTGCAGATCTGCTTACGTGTGCATTTACCCCGAACAAGGTGTCGTGTTTGGCAAGAAGCAAAAAGGCAAACTGACACATAACACACAAACATGCACTGATATATAGCAAACCGCAGAAAGACGGCTGAATGAGACTTGTCGAAACAACTCTTTTTTTTTTTTTTTTTAGCATGTCAACGTGTTACAGATGCTCCCATCCGATAAGCAAAGTTCGCATTATTTCTGAGAAGCAAGCACACCGAAACACCCACTTTTCCGACCCCTCATCCGCTTAATTCAGCAAAACAACGCTGCGGACGTATGTCGAAGGCGAGAGCTGCTTTTCGCAAACATTACCCTATTGAGATATGGAGACCACAATGACCTGATTGAGCCGATAGCGATGTGCACAATATTCTTTTTTTTAAAGAAAGTCTCCAGAGGACAGAGGATGATCGGATCAATGTCGGCCAACGTGACTTGACGATGGGCCTGAGCAGCACATGTCAGATGGACGGGGTCACCAACCAGCACCCATCACGACTCCTCATCTCCCACCTCCTGTTTTTTCCCCTCTCCCTGCATCTCTCTGCAGCTCCGGCTCCACTTTGCCCTCCGCTGATGGAAAGCACATAACAACCCGCATAAAAGGCCTGCTCTCTGTCTACAGGACCTTTGCGGGCGTGTGTGTGTGTGTGTGTGTCTGTGTGTCTGTGTGTGTGTGTGTGTGTGTGTGTGTGTGTGTGCAGTGGTGGGTGGGTGGGGGGTTGGGGAGTATGGCACTGCCCCACACAAAGGCAGCCCTGAAATAGCCCCCTCGCACAATGAGACCTGCCACTCTGTCTATGAGATAATGTCTAATTGAAAACACTGCAGCCATTGTACTCCTGTCACCGGCACTATTGTCCAGATAGCCCTCTCCCCCCCACCTCTCTTTTTCCATTGACGCGGCGCGATTGTTCCTCACCATTGTGGCAACCCTACTCTCTCTCCCTCTCTTTCTCTGTCTCTCTATCTCCCCCTCTCTCTGTATTGTTATAATTTCATTACTTATTTGTTTTTTGTTCTGCTTCTCCTTTCACTCCCCTGCAGACCTTTTGTTCACCATATTTAGGCACTTCATTGGGATCTGCTGCCAATGTGTGTTTGTGTGTGTGTGTGTGTGTGTGTGTGTGTGTGTGTGTGAGCAGGTGTCAGTTTCAAGAGGACATAAAAACAGGAAGCAAGATAAAATAGTTCTCTGAGATGAAATAAAGCCCTTGCAGGCATCACAGAGGGGGAGATTGGTTTTATCCATGTGCAGCTCTTGATTCTGGTAATATGAAACATGGCCCTTGTGTTTCGTCGTCCTCTGAGACAAGCGGTTATGAGGACAACAGGCATTGTCCTGAGTGAATTACAGTCTATGCAGAAAAAAGCCTTTTGTTGACATTGTAGCAGCCTGCCCATGTTCACAAACTATGGAAAACCCATCACCTAACGACACACATATCTGGCAGACATGAGGGGAAACATGGATCAAGAGTCGTGGGCCTGACAACACCGATCGACCTGAGGGAAGGCTCTGTAGTGAACCAGAGGCCTGTGGGACTCAAGCTTGGCTGTATTCACAATAACTGCAGGAACAAAAGCTTGCATTAAGTGTTATCATATGCTGAACAAATGAATTACAAAACTAAGTAAACCATGTGACCAGATGCTGACGATCTAAGAGCAGTGGTTAACCAGTTTGGCTTCATGAAGCCCCATACCAGTAGATAGATAGATAGATAAGTATGCTATTGCTTTCACGTTTTCCAAGTTCTAATCTTTAACATCTGTACACAGATGTTCACAAAAGCACTTCTTTATTCACATTAGTCTTTGTTTAACTTCAGCAGTGATATAAGTTGCTGGCAGATTTTGTTCACACAGCCTACAAATGTTTTACAAACTTCCTCACGCAGATTTATATTACAGATTTACAAAGGCTGATTTAACAAGTACAAACTTTTTATTATTCCTGAACATCACTTTCACCCATATTTGAGCCTATATGCTGTGGTTCAGATTGTTCAGTACCTCTGCTAACAAAAAATTAGCATAGCTACAGTTAGCAGCACACTATATATGTTTACAGTGAGTCTCAGTGATTGTCTCAGCTGTCAATCAAATGTGTACACTCTCCTGCAGACTTGGAGGCCGAATGAACATTTTGGACCTGACCAATCTTCACTAATAACAGAAATATATATAAATATTAATAAGACAGAAATCTTGACACAGTAAACTATGACTGAATCTTTATCAGGATATGCAAATATATATTAAATAAACATTTTATTTTTTGCACTAATATATCTGGTATATAGGGAGCATCTGATATCTTTCTAGGAAACAACAGGATTTTTATACATGCTAATGTCAGCAAAATAATAGCCATGCCTCTGTGCCGCTCTTGTGCAGCAGTCAAACAGGAGGATTTCATGCTAATACTGATGTTTTTTAACTTAATATTCTATCCTTACTTGAGAAGGTTGTAAAGGGGGCTTTAACCTGTGCTGCTAGTTTGGGTTTTAGGATCATTTCTCACTACCTGTAGAGCTAACTTTGTGTGGTTTGTGTTAGCATTATCATTGCTGCTAGGTGCCATTTTGCACTGATTGTCATGCTAGCTAGCCAGAGCTGACAGATGTCTTTCAAAGGTGGCACGGGGTAAAAAAAAAAATAGAGTTGTGGAAATAATCCAGGATGAGTGTTGCACATGTATATTGAAATAGAAATTCTACTGGTTATCAAGAAGCTGATTTATTTCTAAATACTGAAAATGTCCATTAGCAGAGTTTTCGACCGCCCTGCTGGGCGTACATCATTGCTTGTAAACAGGAACAGGCTTTTTTTTGTGCCTAGAATTACATGAGAAAATTGATATCACTCTCTCTCTCCCATCCTTTTAGTCTATTTTTATACTTTCGTCTTGTACTGAATAAACAAATGAGATATAATACATGAATTAACTAGCTTTAGAGGTACTGGTAGGCATATTTAGTTACCTTTGTAAGTGTGTTATTGATGTTCTCCACTAATTCACTGCAAAAAGTGAAAAAACTATTTCCCCAAAATGCTAAAACATTCAAAACCAATAGTGAACACACAATAGTGTTTAAAAGACATTATAATTCCCCTCCCATACCTGTGACAACTGTTTGTGCATGTGGTGTATAGGCTAAGTGCCAGGTATGCAAGTTTTCGTGCATTATATAGACACTGTATACTTCTATATGTATTATATAAAATTTATGTTGCTGTTAAAATAAGAGCAACATCAAAATTTGAAAATAAAGTCAGTCTTATGCATAAATACCAAGTCTGTATAGATCAATGGGTGTCATACCCACGTATGAATAAGTCAATAACTATTTCTAACTATAACTATTCAAACCCTAATCTCCTGGGTGAAAGTCCTATTGGTAACCCACATATCCACTGTGACCTCCTTTTTACATGGACTTTGTAGCCCTTTATACTATCTCACCTTGACTTCTTAAACCCTCTCTGGCAGAAAGACTAATTACATAACTCGCTAACACACAATATATGTACCTAATGTTTAGACTACAAGGAGAAATTACAAATCACCTGGAAAAAAACATTAGCACTATTTGGTGCACTTCAGCCTTTTGTGGCTGAAATGAGCATTACAAAAACACAAACACAAAATCCTCAAAGAAAAATTGATTTAATGTACAGAGTGTGAATGCTGCTGTATGCTGTAGCAGAAGAAAACATGCAATTTAATATGAGTTGGAAGTATATCCCTCAAAATAACATGGAGTAATATGGGAAAAAATTAATACAGACTTAATGTCCAATTATATGTCAAATCATAAACAACTGTGTGACTTTTGGGGCAGATTTGACAATGTACACTCAAGTTACAACAACTTTGTATCTGAAATTGCACTGACCCAATTTGAGGTATAACTGGTTAATTCTCAATGCACTAAAAGTGCACACTAAATTCAAAATGGCTGATTTCCTCTTGGCTTTAGGGTATGGTGTATGGGCCCTACCACTTCCCGTACATCTCTTTGAAACATACCACAAGGTCACTCTGCTCTTGGGAACCTTCAATGCACCAGAAATGTTTTGCTTTCCCCAGATCTTGATTTATGCAATCCTGTCTCTGAGCTCTGCAGGCGGTTCCTTTCACCTCATGTCTCGGTTTTTACTGATATGCAGCATCAGCTTTGAGACCCTGTGTCTTTCCAAATCATGTCCAATCAGCTGAGTTTACAACAGGTGGACTCTAGTCGAGGTGTAGAATCAGCTCAAAGATGATCAAGAGAAATAGAGGAACCTGAGCTAAATTTCAAATGTCACAGCAAAGTATCTGAACACTTCTGTCCATGTGATATTTCAGTTTTTCATTTTTAATAAATTGGTAAAAACTTCTAAAATTACAGCTGCAGTCTTTAGAGTCTGTGTATAACTTTAAGACAAAGTCAATCCGACTGCAGTTTTTGTGTGAGTGAACTCCAGTCTTGACATTGCCAACAGCATTCTGTACTTTCACTCCAAAAGAGTTTTACTTTATATATATATATATATATATATATATATATATAAAAGTTAGGTTTAAAAACAAATGAAAGCAGGATGATACACACTGACTCACTATAAAATATATATATATATATATATATATATATATATATATATATATATAACTATATAGCTATATAACTATATATATATAGTTTATAGTATATATATATATATATAAAACTATATAACTATATATATATATATAACTATATATATATATATATATATATATATAGTTTATAGTGAGTCAGTGTGTATCATCCTGCTTTCATTTGTTTTTAAAACTAACTTTTTTAATTCTCTTTTGTATTACATGCCCAAGTCAAAATAGTCCATCTCCACAATTCACAGCTGCTTTTACTCAGGCACAAATAGACTGGAGGTGTAACAGCAGATTAATGAAGCTGGTGGACTCTGCATGGCATGTCGACTCTGACATTCACACCTCTACAGGCTGGAATCAGAAGCATCTGGTGGATATTTCAAGCTCACACATCATGAGAGTCGTGATGTGTGTGTACAGAAACCAGGAACTGCAACAGTCTGGTGAGGTCGCAAACGTGAGACACACCAGGCAGGTAAGATGGAAGGCAGTTGGTCAAAAAAGGCAAACAGGTAGGCAGTCAGTGAAGCAGAGGGAGCAGGCAGCAACACAGGCAGGCAGGCAGAAACACTAAAGTGACAGCACAGTTGACAATCTGGCAACGGGGAGGGGGCAAAGGAGCAGATGCATACATTTATACATACATATATATATATATATTGTTGTGAGGGTTGATTGGATGATGAGGGGCAGATGTGCAAGCAGGAGGGAATCAGATGACAAGGGGTAAGGCAGGAAGGGGTGAGGACCGCTGCTGTTTGGGTGAGGAAATGTGTCAAAATGGGATGAATGGGAGGAAATAAATATGGAAGATGAGTTAAGTGGTGGCTGAACCTGTGATAAGAACTGGATAGTCAGAGCTACAACCAACACTGAGTAATAAAAACATGCCAATAAAACACAATATTTCCAACTGATCAAGAAAATATGATGATAAATAATTGTCCATCCATTGAAACATTTGGATTTTTGTTCTGTTTCATCTTCCAAGTCATTAGAGGCACGACAGGGAATCTGCTGTATTTGCACATCATTTTGATCATTAGTCAGTGAATTTGAATGAACAGCTCATAGAAATCAACCATAAATGTAACTGATATGTTTCTTTAATAAATAAGCAGCAAGACGGAGAAAAATTAATTAATAAAAAAATAAATGATAAATAATAAAGATAGAAAAATGATGTGAAAATAAATACAAAAGCAATTGAAGTCAAAATTATAAAGAGGGCAACTTATACAGTACATTTGACCTGTGTTGACCTTTAACCTAAGAGTGCAGTACCCTCTCTAAGCATAGATAATACATTACAAAGCATATGTTTCTATTCTGAATTTGAACCAATCTCGACTGAGGCAGAGCTGAAGGGTGATGACATCATCCTGAGAGAAATCTTGTTGGTGTTCGCAGTGAGTAATTAAACAACTGGCAGCTCATTATGACTCCAGCCATAGCGATTTGACTACAATATGAGGACATATTCTGAATCACAGCTGGAACGCCCTCTTCCAAATAATATTTCTTTATGAACTGGAACAAACTCTTAATCTAAATTCCGTGGAATTTCCCGTGACGGTTCTGTTTTAGGGCAGATTTGTTTCCCTTTAACAGATGGGGAAGCAAAGAGCCGAGCCTCCTATAACTTGCAGAGAATAAAAATGCCAATAAAATACTGCCAAATCCCCTGTGAAAACACAGAAACCTTTGCCATTTACTAAGTAGAGGTACAATGGTTGAAACTGTGACATAAACCACTTTCCATTTCTTTGAGGATTTCAAGTCGATGGAGCTTCTTTTCACTCAGCAGCTTCATTACTGGGATGTGGAAACAGAGCTTAACAACAGAAAACCACAAAAGGGTGATGAAAACCGTTTTAAACAAGGCTTCAAATTCACATTTTTTAGAAGCGAAAATGAAAGTCAAGATTACATTTATTATCCAAACTATTTGTTGTTAATGCCCTGTACATCAAACCTCCAATACTGGAAGGGTTATTCTAGAATTACTGAAACTTAACCAGGGAAGAAAAATGGTTATTTTCCAGTGGCATGAAGTTGAGGAAATGAAACAAAGTTTTATAGTTAAGAAGTAGAAGCCTGCAAATGTTTTATATTCTTTATTTAATTAAAACTGCATGAATTCTTTTTGTTTGCCTACTAGGGGGCAGTGGATTGAGCAGAAGACTCAACACTGATTTATTATCACCTACAGCAACATGTTGCTTATTTACACAGCCAGCAGAATCAGAGAGAAATGAAAAATAAGGTTAGTGCAGCTTTAAAATAATCAATATCAGTTATCAAAATTGTCATCCATTTGGTTTTCTGTCAGTGGACTTCAATTCAGAATTTCAGCACAACTTTATATATGACTTAATATACAACTTAATATCTTTAAAATTTTTATTCGATTGATTAAACTGTAATGAAAGGTCAATTTTAAGAACCAACAACAAAAGTCAGTACACCCTACATTAGTGAGAGTCAAATCTTTTTTTTCTCTCTTGTCTGGCTTTATTTCTGATGACACATTTAATCTTCCTGGGCTTGGATGATACCTGCACAGATCTGTGGAGAGATGTTCTGCCATCCGTCACAGATGATTCTTTTCACCTGCTTTTTGCTGCAGGGATTTTCTATTGGATCCGAGTCAGGGGGCATACTTGGCCAGGTCATACCTTTCACTTCTTTTGCTTGAGAGTGGGAGCCATCTTTTCATTCAGTGTTTGTGCACATAAACTTGCATTCATCGTATCATCTATAAATGTCATCTCCCCAACACCTTTTGCACTCGAGCCCCTTATCAACACAGTCCCACCTCCATGTTTCATGGTCGGCACTGTGCAGTCATTGTGTCCGTCCCTGGCCAGGTCCACGCCAAACAAATTTATTTTGGTTTCATCTGACCAAAGAACGTGCAGCCAACCTTCATCAGGCCTCTTTTCATGTCCTTTGACAAAGTTTCATCTTGCCGTTTTTGTTGTTTTGTGAGTAATTATTTTCTCTCGGACGCCGTTCGTAGAGGTTGACCTCATACGAAGTCATTCGCACTGTCTGATCCGTCACTGAAACACCACGTCGAAACACAAAGATTAACCTGACATGTCAGAGGCTACGGCCTGTCTGTTTTCACTAAAAGGTTGCATAAATAGTGAATTGTGCATGGCGCCATTTTTCCATGACAGCCACTGCATCTTCTGTGATTGATTGTATGACTCTTCCTGTACCTCTGAACCACTGCTCAGTTACTGATGCTCTTGTACCCTCTTCCATCTTTATGAAGTCTCAGCCCTTCCTTACAGTGTGGAGCCATGTTATATTGGACAGGCCAAAACTGAGAAAGCTGTTGTTCACAGGTTCTTTTCTTACCTTCTTTATGTATTTTCCAGCCTTAACTTTAAATCACAGGTGTGAGGGTTAGGGGGTTACATTCTTGTTATCTTGCACATGGATATAGTCAGTTTTGTTAACAGAGCATTTAACAGATTATTATATGATCAAATTGCTGCTATAGTGTTCTTTCTTGCATTGAATCCGTGTTAAAGTAGTGGTGTGGAATAATGGTTGATTGATATCTGAGAGCAGTGAGATGGCCAGTGTTTGAGATATTGCTGAAGCCTTCCTCCTCCTCTCCTCCCCCCTTCAGTGCCTCTGCTCGCTGACCCCTGCCACTTCTGGAGCGGCTTTGGCCGACATGTTCATCAGATCCCCAGTGTTACAGCCAAACAAGCTCACAATGAAAAATGCCTCCACATTTCCTTGGTTTCACAAACACTGTTTGAAACAAAAAGCCCTTATCGGACCTGCGTATTATTCACCGTGTTAATTGGAGGGAAAATAAATGTATTGTGCATCTCGACGGTGCTGTTAAAACAAGATAAGAACCACATGAGCAAGTCTGAGGCAGTGGCTATTGAATAGATTGTTTAATGAAGAAAGTGTGAACAAGTTGGAAGCTGTTTTTTTCCTCTCTCTCCGCTTGTTGTGGCCGATGTGACCAATCTGGTAATCCCCCCTCTAGATGTCATTTATTGATCGCCACTGATTTTGGCATTAACCATTCAGGCTACAAAGACCAGAGGTCAAACACGTCCAGGCATGTCGAAACTTCGAACACACACAATCACCACCCAAAACAAAGAGGTCTGATATCCCGACCATGCGAGCTGTGGATGTAAATTTGTGCAGATTCCCCGCAGCAACCACAGTAATCAGCATTTGCATTTCCAAAGTTGCACTGAACATTACAGTGAAGGAGAGCACACTGGTCAGATGTAGTTGAATGATTAGAAGGTTATATTTCTTTCATTTACATAGAGAATTATATTGAATTTTCAGTAGCCGTTGAGGTTTTTCCACCTTTCAGCCACAAAAGATGTCACCTCTCTATTCACTTCTGTTCCTGACAGGTACAGCTGCCTTATATTGAGAAAGTGACAGCTTTGCATGAATTAATAAAATAGCAGCATCACTTTTCAGCTTAGTGACCATGTTTGGAACGACTCAAGGATCCTCCGATTTTCATTCATATAAAATGATTTCAGGCTTATTAAATGAGAACACATGGATGTGGTCTGAGAATAAACAGTTACATATTACATGCAAATATGGGCGTTATGCTTTGAGATGCAACACCACAAAAACCATAACCAGGTTTGTGCAACCGGTACTGACTGAAAAAAGCAGAAAGTTGAGGTAGTACAGTCAGTTAATTATATAAAAACTCATATTAGTGAACTCCATATTTGGTAAAGTCAGATCACAGAAAATAAAAACACGATTACACACGCTTCTATAATTGGTTTGTGTCCTACATCATAGGTTAGAGCAATAATGAGTCACTCCACCCTGTACAGAAGCAAACTGATTGTCCCGTTTGAATAAGGGAATAAACATGTCAGTAATCAGGCTCGTTTGATAAAGACTATGTGACTGCTATCACCTCCCTGAGTGATACCATCAGCTGGAGAGAACAGCGGCAGAAACACTGACCTGTGTGTCGCACTGAGCATGAATGGGTGTATGAATAGGTATAGGGGGTTCATCTACAGGTTATAACACCCGCCGCCACAATACTCACCAAAACACTGGTTGTGACACAAAGTCACTGATTCTGGCAGTCAAAATGGGCGCTGTGGCATTCAAGTGATACGTGGAGATGTGAAGGCTGATACTCACGTTTTCATGCCTCTGAGCCGACAACAGCCAGAGCCAGTTGTCCGTTCGTACGCACGCACGCACGCACGCACGCACGCACGCACGCACGCACGCACGTCCATCCGTCCCATTCTCATGGACGTGATATCTTAGTAACAGCTCGAGCACTTTGTTTAGATTTGGCACAAACAGTCACTTGGACTCAGGGACAAACTGATTAGAATTTGGTGGTCAAAGGTCAAAGATCAAGGTCACTGTGACCTTTCAAAACATGTTCTTTTAGCCCTAACTCACAAGTAAATTCATATACTAATTATGACACAATTTAAGTCAAATATCTAATAGGATAAAAATGATGAAGTGATGACATTTTAAATCCAAATGGTCAAAAGGTCAACTTCACTGTGACATCATAATGTTCTACAAAAACACTCTGTAACTCAAGAAGAGGAGAATGTGACCACATCTACGGAAACTTGGCTGGCTGGTGGAGGCGGTAATTCCAGTTTAGAGATATTTTGTGTCCATATCTTTAAAGTGAGATGATTTCCATTTGATTTTTAATCCCACACATATACAGACATCATCACTGGGTAACCTGACTGAGAGAGGAAGGCTGTGTTTCCGAATCACTCATCGCTCATTCACTATTGTTGGCAAAAACTCAGTTTACTCCACAGTGAGCAGTAAAAAGAGATTCTGGATATATGTGGATGTGTTGATGTGGTTGTGTGAGTTTAACGGAACAGTTGTTTCTTTGAGGAGTCAATGTGCATTGATGCTGAGAAAAAGAACAAACAGATACTGCACATGAGGCCGGACCAAGTCTGACAATCTCTGCCACCCAATACCGAGCATCAGGGACGGCGGCCAGAACCACAGCTCTTTGCTTTCATACATACAGTACACACACGCAAACGTTGCACATGTATATACACACAGATCTATTTTTTTATCAGGGAACACTAGAAGCTACAGTACAGGGCCATAGGGAGACATTGTGATTGTCAGGTGCTCAAGCAGAAAGAAAAAAAAGGGCATTACGTTTACATTACATATATTACACAAATAAACGTAATTACATATTTATTCATTTCAATACCCATAAACTTATGTTTAATACTCAGATTTGAACAAAATTACCAATTTTAGCATCGGATATTTCTAGGCAACATCAAAGAAAAAAATGCTTTAGGTCGTTTTTACACATATAGTTTGTTGGCTCGTGGTCTTTAATAAAATGACTTGTCGATATTGATTAATTCAACTTTAACAAATCCTTACATAGAATTGAAAAAAGCTATTTTCTAAATAAATGAAATAATAAACCCACCAATTTATCCTCCAAAATACAACGTAGGCCTATGTCCAGCTGCAGCAAATAGTGTGTACTGAGGTGAAGGGAGCTTTAAGCTGCAGTTGGTAAATGAGCAAAATCTATTTTGTGCATGATGATTAAGAGTTAATCTCCCAAAAATATACCAACCGTAGGATATGATGTTTATTTGGCAAAGATTGCATGTTTGATGCATTACAACTGTAAGCCGCACCAGACTGTAACTGTCAGTGGCCCAACTTCAAGTGCCTGACCATACAGCTTCTTCTTCTGAAGCCAAAATGTAATGGCTATTTGTCATTTGGCAATGTTTTAATGATATTTAACTTAAATACATGATATAGATTACTGCAAGTGTTGCAATGTAAACCTAACTTATATAAGGTTAGTTAAATGATAATGCTGACAAAATACTAGTATTCAACTAAATTCGAATCATATATTTCTCACATTTTCTCGTGACGGATGACAGGTCAGCTTATGTTTCTGATATCCAGATATGATTGCATAGACTCTTAACCATGTCATGTATATTTTTTGTTTCAGTTGCCTGACAAAAGGCAACAGCCTACCAACAGAGTTTGATTGTTTTCATTGACGACGGTATCTTACACTAGCTTGGTTGTTGTTTAGCAGAATAGAGGGCTATTGCCTGACTTAGGCTGGCTGTGTTGAGATGTTTTAATAGTAGTTTAATTTCACTTTATTTTTTCAATTTAACGCACACTGGATGGCAGAAGATTCAGACGCAGAGAGGAGACACTCCACAGTCCAGTCTAAAATCCAAACTCTTTAAGGGTCATACACAGTAAAACAGTCCAAAAGCAGGCAAACAAATCAGGCAAGGGAGGAATCCAAAAATACAAACCGGGTCATACACTTACTAAAAACACTAGGAATGAAAACATGAGAGTAACACACACAGAAGTAGCGATGACAGTCTGGCAGAGAGAGTGAAAGTATAGTAAAGTATATACAGTATACTGACTGACTGATGAGCTGATTAACAACAGGTGCGTCCGTGGATGTTTGCTGACCGGGTAACTGAACAACTTTACAGGAAGCAAAGCGAAGAACAGGAGTGCATATAGATTTCAAAATAAAATAGGAAGTCCATGAGTGTAACGAACAGAGTCCTGACAGTTGTCACTAACGACGGTTACCTGTGAGGGCTGTAAACAAGGGGAGCCAAAAAGGGAGGGGCAGGGGCTTGTGTGGTCTCGCAGAATTAGAACTCAAATGCAGTTCGGATATTACAGCACACTTTTGGTTGAGAATTGATGCAATGGGCCAAATTTAAAAAGTAAGATATAAAATTAGTAAAAGAAATAGAAAAAAAAAGGGCACTTCTCTAGTCAGGGGCCAAGCGAGCAGGTGCTCGGGCACCACTTGAGGTCTATCTGTGCACACGCCTGCTGCTGTCCCTCTGTATCGGAAAGTGACGAGACGAGCTAGCTGGTTAGCATGCTGACTTCACGTTTGATGTTTCATACTGAACTCACAAGGTTTTTTTCTAGACTGGTAAATAAACAGCTGTGAATGCTAACTTATTTACAAATAGCTCCTTTCACAGTCGCAGATCCTGATGAGCTGAAGCGTATCATTGCATTTTGTGGCCACTGGCCTTTTCGAAAAAACAAGGGGTGGGGCGCCCAGGTGGTTCACCAGGTGGAGTGTGTACCATTTGGGCTTGGTCCTTGCCGCAGCGGCCTGGGTTCGAGTCCTGTGCGACCTGTGGCCCTTGACTGCATGTCATTCCCTCTCTCTCTCTCCCCGACTTTCCTGTCACTCTCACTGTAACTATAATAAAGGCAAAAAAGATGCACTAGATAGCACCCTCTAAAATTCCCATGTAGGGAAAAAAGCTATGTCCATGAAATAAACATTACTTTTTCCAATCCCACAATGCAATGCATCAGATTTTATGAATAAATATGTCTTTAATAATTAGTTACATAATAAGAAAGTAAATAAACTGTTGGGGTTTTATAGTAAGAGCCAATATGGGCTGAGACCAGCAGTTTGTCTCTGACTGTGTCCCAAGCACGCTATGAATATCCTGTCAGTCAGCGAGGCAGGAAACAGGCAGTCAGCGGGTTGTCTGGCTGGCTTTAAAAAGGCCTGCAGGGGTCAAGCCTGTCAGGTGGGGGCCAGGCAGGTGAGGCAGACAGGGGAACAAAGAACCACCAACAAGCACTACCACCATCACCCCCCCCTCTGACCTCCCTCCTCCTCTTTCCCCATCCCGTCTGCCTTCCCTTCCCCTCAGAACAATCAGTACCAACAGGAACAGGAAGTGATGTAGAGAGGAGGTTGATCTAACCAGGGCAATTCCTTTTGGCCGGGTCAGACGAGGAAAGAGAAGGTAGGAAAGACAGGCTTAAGAAATCATAGAAAACACACACTGCAAGTGTGGTAGAGTATCCTGTTTGGCTGTGTGTGTGTGTGTGTGTGTGCGTGTGTGTGTGTGTGTGTGTGTACGTCTTTCCTATTTATAGAGTATTCCAGTGGAGTCTCTTGTTTGTGGTGTTAAGGAGTGACTTACAGTATCATGTATAATGGGGAAAGATTTCATTCCAACTCTTTCCAACTCTAGTGCTCTTATGTTTACCCTGTATTATTCATTTATTTTTTGCAGTATTTATATTTTATCCTACTAAATTGTTTTCTTTTCTAAGCACAGTCCCCAGAGATATCAGAAGATGCCCACATGACCTTGGCTGTGAATAAGGCCATGACAGCAGTTTGAGGCACCACACTCCGCGCATGTTAAAACTACCCTCCTCATTGTTATTTTGACTCCAGGGCCTCTACAGTATGGTGGCCAGCTGGAGCGCCAGTGTCTGCAGAGTCTCCCTTCTCCCATTCTTCCTTGAGAATGCGAGCAGGCGTGTGGCATTGAGAGTCAGCAGCCCATTCCTGCTCTCATAGCACAAAGACAAGCATGTGGCACTTGACAGCGATGCCCGATGAGCGACGCACGCCACCACAAGCCGCAGCAGCCCTGCCTTTTAAGATGTGGCCGAGGGGTCCCTGCCCTGAAAGGCGACACCTCAGCCTGCGCCATCCAGGCTCCTTGCGTCTTTTCTTTCCCCCCACTCGTGGACTCTTGTCTGTCCGCGGCTGCTAATTTCCGTCACACTTTCTCTTCTGAGCAGGGGGACAAGCCTGTGTTGTATGTTATTAATACTATTGTTAACGGCACACTCAAGGCTGGCCTCCCTGACTCAGCTCATCATGTTACAGGTATATTGTACACAACAGAGAAATTGCCAAACCTGCTTTATATAATACCATCTATAAATATCAGAGGGAATACCTTGGCCAGTTATGGTCAGATGCAGGCTGATTGTCATGATGCACCTGGCAACAGACCGAAAGGCTTTCTTCGGTATTTCTGGAGGCTTAATGTAAAAAAGAGTAGCCAGTGTTTAAGCTGTGCCAGATGCCAGATCATGAGTGAATGCTGATTTCCATTTATCTTCCCGTGGTTCAGAGAAACTGCTTTTAACTTAAGCAAACAGTTCAGAAACTGTCGAAAATGCGGCTCCAGTAATTGTTGTAACGTTTTATATGGCACAGCACACTCTAGAGGCTAATGTGGGGACTGGTTTGGACCTGTATTTATCAAATGCTGAAAATTACACTTGGTTCTTATGTGAGAGATAAAAGTAAAAATTCTTAATTTTTACCCCTTCTTTTCAACTTATAGTAAAAATGATATTAGAATTGATCATATTTAATGAATTAAAAACATTACAAGAGCTCAGGAGCATGCATCTTCATTTTTTGCACTTGTCAATATGGTACTATATGATTTGTGTCATTTATACATGTTCTTTCTTATGCCACTGTGTTTTTGTTTCCATTTCAGCCAATTTCATAGTATTTAATTGCCATTTATTAATCCCTATTTGTATTATGATTAGATTATTCTTTTTACATGCGTGTAGATATAAGGATTTCACATAAATAAAACAAACTTAAAGAAATAGTCTTGTGATTTTGCAGAATAACCTATCACTAAGTAAAATGTAAGCAGAATGAACAGTGGGACAGATGGTCGTGATTAATCATGTGATGACCTGAGTGCTGCTCCTTAAGACTCCCTCCACACATCACTGTAAGTAGGAGTGCATCACTTTCAGTGAAGACATCACAATCAGTTTTAAACTTAGCAAAAATGTTTTTATGCTTATTCAAATCAAAAGTCAATTTGCAATTGAATGATAATTCACTGCATAATGATAATAATGTTAGAGGGATACCTTTTAGCATGTCATAAAGAGAGGTCAGAGATCAAGGTCGGCAAAATCAACAACATCGCTGGAGCAGCGTGGAAGCAAAGAAGGGCCATAAGTAACTGAATACAAAACTAATGTTGAAGTCCACTGCAACTGAAGGACAGGGTCAGTGCCCAATACAACTCATAATAAAAAACATGATAATAATAAATTATTCCAATTCATTTTAAAAGGTGAATAATATATAAAGCATAATGTGAACCTTAACTCAAATGTGCTATTACTTTTTATTTCATAAACTTTAGAAAGAAATTAAATAGTAAGTGTGATGTGCAAAGGTTTAGGCGTCCTTCTCTTTGTAAAACAGAACTTGTCAGAACTCGTTAGACCCGAAAGCAAAGGACCTGCGGTATGTTTTAGCTGCCACAGGAATGGCGGTGCACCGTTTCAATTTGCTGCACTGATGCACAAACAGGGTCTAACCTGATCAGAAGGAAACCTTACCTGCGACCTCATCACAAAAATCAACAACTGAGGTCTGGAGAACAAAAGGCAGCATTTGATGAAAAGAACATTTTACCAGCTGTTAATCATGGATGTAGAAATATTGTTGCTTTAGTTGTGCCAGTGACACAAAAAAAACATTGCATAGATTGAGGGAAGAATAGATTCCACTAAATATCAGCAAATTCTCCAGTCAGTCAAGAAAGTGACAGTGAACAGAGGTTGGCTTTAAACAAGAGCACAATGAACCAAAGTAGACCCCAGAATCCACCATGAGCCACAGTGAGAAATACAAGCTGCAGCTTTTGGAAAGACCCTCATAGTCTGCCGACATGAACATCAATTAAAACCTGGGAGCAGATCTGTAGTAGATCTGAGTAGATCTGGATTTCACACAATGCACCATGACAGCGACAGTAGTTCATATAAAATGACTCCTGTAAGGAATTCAGTTTTTTTGTTTGGGTGTTGCAGTATACCCACACTGCCACTTTTGATTACTTTTTATTTATTTATTATCAGTGCTTGCTCGTGAATTGAAAAGTTGTTTTATTTTTAATTTTCTTTACAGTTAGTTTTTCAAATACAGTTAGTGGATCAACATGTAGGTGCAGTAAAGACCCCCTACCTGGAGAGGCGCTGTGTCACATCACGATACAATTTTATTACGACTGGCGCCGCACGCGGAAGGAAACCCGCCATTGAAGCAAATTCTCAACGTGAGTGTTTCGTTGAAGCACACTCTATTAAAGAGCTGCAATTTTTTTCTTCCTATACCTACCGCTGGTATTTTTGTTGGAGGGATGGCGTACAGAGGACAAGGACAGAAGGTCCAGAAGGTTATGGTGCAGCCCATTGTATCCTTTTTACTGCTGTGAACGACGGATGCGGTTGAATTGGTTGCTACAAGAACTTAGCAGCTAAGCTAGCCTTTTCTTGTTAGCTAGCTAATCATTCATTTTCCATTAGTGAACGAGGACAGACTTTTAACAGAGCAATAGGCTGTTATTAAGAGTTATTCCTAGCAGGAGATTGCGAATTGATTTGTAATACTTTTCCAAACAGTTCTGGTTCATTGTAATGCATTCAAATGACCCGTATGTACACATACCCCCGCGAAAACCAGCTACCTTAACACGCCGTACTCCCTACAACAGTTCTAGTATTTTATATTATGGCGTCTTTTAAACCATAAGGGTTAGGGAGTTGAATTTCTGTTAATAAATGAGTGCACATGATAACAATAGATAGTTTTAGCACATACGTCAGTTTGTTAGCTAAAAAAACACAGAAACATTACTAAATGATTAATAATTGTACAAATAAACATTCCCTAGGTTTAGCTTCGCAAATGGCGCTTGTCTTTGATTCATTTTGTTGTATATTGAATATCTTTGGGATTTGGACTCTCCAAAGTGCTTGGGCAAATCGTTCACATCGACATTGTAAACAATTTTCTGATATTTTATAGATCAAACAATTTATCTATTTATATAAGACAATAATCTGCAGATTAATGCATAATAAAGATAACTGTTCCTTGCACCTCTAATTACAAGGGATCCAAAGTGAGTGATCTTGTTTGTTTGTGACAATAAGTATATTTATTTAGCTTTCTGGCAGCACACCTCATTTGGCTCCCTCCCTAAGTGATTTCATAGGAGAATGTAAGTAATCACTGAATCACTAGTAATGCAGATAAGTTTCAGTTTAAGTAGAGATAGTACCTGTGCCACCTCATTAGATTTTACACTGTCTTTTCTGCAACTTTAATTTAAGCATGGAAAAGTCTAAGATGTGATCAGGTGACATTTTTAGTAACCAGTTATGTGCAATAATTTGTCACTGAACATATTTGCCTTTCTGTCAGTGTGTTTGTGTGTGTTTGCTTATGAACATGAAATTTCCTTAACTCCATGTATCAGAACCTCATTTTCAGGTATCTGCAAAATGTAAGTATTTAGTTCAGCCTCATTTTATAGTCTATTCTGATTTGTTTAGTGTGTTGTCGGAATAAAATGAAATTTCATTGCTTGATCTTCTCATTCTCAGCGCTCACGGATCCAGGTCTGGTTGTATGAACAGGTCAACATGCGGATAGAGGGCTGCATTATTGTAAGTTAATTTCTTGCTCTTTTTTTCTGCTTAATTTTTATTAAACAGTAAAAATTAAATGAATTATCTGATTTCTCATAGTAATTTCCATTAACATATGGCTAATGAACAAGGTAGGGTACTCAATGAATGAAGTACAGAAAAAGGCCAATTTACACTTTCTGCGTCCACGAAGTAACTGATGTCATTCGCCCTTGTCCATGTGGACCCCTATATGGACCTCTGCATACAACCCAAAATTTGTGACTGTGTGGACTGTGCGCCTAGCAAGTGTGCCCACTGTGTATTTTCCAGATGACAATGGATTCTTGTTCTGAAGTCCATTAAGTAGTCATACATTATATTATCTCGTTTTGCCTTCCTCTTGTTCTCCTCTTCTACTTATTGATTTTTATAGTGGTTGGCAAACAAAATTGTGGTGCATTAAATCCCACCAACTGGAATGGAGTGTGGATCAGGAAATGGGCATTCATGGGACGCCAGACCGATGCAGACCCTCAATTGTAGTATGAATGGAACTCTGTGCGCAACCCCACACCTACAGAAATATATTTCAGTGCCTTGAGTTGGCTGAATGGTCTGGAGGAGATTCTGAGACTGTCTACACTAAGATGGAGTATCTGACCATGCATGTTAACGTGGTAAACAAGAACCAATCTTTGTCCACACCGAGATGCTGAAATACTGCTAATGAAGTAAAGCCACTTGTGGACTTGACTTGGACTTTAGTCCTACCTCCAAAGATGAGTAGACTTATCGCAAGGTGATTATATAGGTATTGTATGCTTGTGGAAAAAAAAAAAAGTTTTTAGCTGGTGTAAATATAAACAGAGACCAACAAGTCTCGGTGTAGAACCCAACTAAAACAATAATGACCTTGTTTAATGAAGTGTCAGAGCTCCCATGGAGACTGAATGCACTCATATGATGTAGTATTATGTCAAATGCTGTGGAAAAGATATTTGAGCTCAGCAAATGGGACCAGCTTTATGTTATGTGCACTGAATTCAACACAGCCCAGTGAATCTCATTTATGTCATTGTGTGGGTATGAACAGTGCATTCGAAAAGAATGTTGAAACTTCTTTTGACCTAGTGTTCCCTCTCTCAGGGTTTTGATGAGTACATGAACCTGGTTCTAGACGATGCTGAGGAAGTCCACATGAAGACTAAGAACAGAAAGCCGCTGGGTAAGAGTCCACCCTACATTTTGACACCTGTTTTTTGTCAAATGGTGATTGTTTTATATATATATATATGTGTGTGTGTGTGTGTGGGGGGGGGGGGTGGAGAGACAGACAAGTAAAGAGATAGTGAGTTACACATGGAATACATTTTCTTTTTTCACAAATGTCTGCATGTCTTTATAAAATGAAGCAAGACAATGATAAAAAGGACTGACATGTTGCTTAAATTCGCTTGATCCTCTAAATGTTTTTTTTTTTTTACTAAAATACTAAAGTGTATTGCTTTCAATGCTAACAGTTTTCCCTATGGTCAATCTCAAAGATAGCAAAAAGGATGACTTTGGATGACTAAATTTATTAAAACCACTGTAGATAGATTTAATCTCAGGAAATTAATACCAAAAGAAGGAATATCCTGCCTCCCAACTTTGCTTTCACCAACTCAAGACGTATTATAGTAACTACCCTAGTGAATGTTTGGGGACTGCTTTATTTCTTCTTTTTTGGCTTGTACGTTATCTGATGAACACACCTGAGCTGTGAGGGGAAAGGCTAGTAGAGAGAGACCAAACATGCTACTAATCCTTCATATACTCTGACACTAGATTCCCTTTGATCTTTAGCCAACTTGGTGGACGCTTAGTGCTTTGTCTAGAGGTGAACTGACACTCTGTATCTCTTTCCATCCATCATCTTCCTCTTCTGATCCACCACCACTTGGTTTTCTCTGTCTTTGTTCCTCTATCTGTGTCTCCCAGGGAGGATCATGTTGAAAGGAGACAACATTACCTTGTTGCAGAGTGTGTCCAACTAGGACAATGGAGACACCTACAAATCATACCTTTCTTAGAAAGAAATATTTTCCCTTGTTTTGTTTTTGCAAAAGGTGTTAAGTATGTTTGTGTTTATATGACATGAATATTGTAATTTGTTTCTTTCTACTGCATGGATCCATTTTGAGAATAAAGTTTGTTTTTCTTATTACTGTTTTTTAACTTATTCCACTGTAAATGTTAGTGACCCAGACCTCAGTCGTTTCATGAGTATTTAGGTCATGGAACTACACTGTCATCTACTGGCAGACAGTGGTATTGCAATGTACTTATGTAGGTCAAACTACTAGCTCCACATACACTGTAACAGGACTAAGTACATTTACTTGAAAGAATTAATGAACTTGTTTGTGTTTTGTTTTTGGACCTTTTGCTATAGTGTTATATTTAGTATAATGCAAATAAAATGGTAATCACTGCAGGAGGATTTAGTAAAACACAACAGAACTTGTGAGGCAGAATTCTAGCACGTTCAGATTGTAAATGCTCTGTATAGGCTACCATATGATTTTGTATTACGTTTGCCAAGCTTAACATCCATTTGTATTGAGTGAATACAGACGGAGAAATTCCTTGAGTGAAATTTCTTGTACGAAGTGGGTGGAACATACATCAAAGACTATATTTACAGACGGCACAATAGCTGAAGTTTAGCCTAATAATGTTGAAATAAGAAAAAATGCCATTTAAATGTAGATTGTCATAAAGGACCTGTATTATTTCATGCTGAAACAACATACTATCTGAACTGGGGACCCTTATTGCTTGCTTTTTTGGGGGGCCTTAGTTTGAGCAAAGTATCCTGAGCTGTGTTTATATTGTCAACTATGTAGTGTTTGCTGCACAGAAGACTTTGGGATACGTGCAGACAGCAGTTGATAAGCCTACATTTCCTACCAGTTGTAGTGAAATTGATTAACGTAATTACGTAGTACTTCACTACGCTACGCAACGTGTCCCTGTTCTGTTGACTGGGAAGCCCCTAGCGCGGAGCTGCCAACGCCCGGCGTAAAGACACAAATAGAGGATACGGTAAGGGAAAAAATGTATTTTTTTCGTCTATAGGGATGTAATTGTGGTTGGTTTTTAGTTTGGATGTTGCCAATGTCATCTACGCTCTACATTTGTGGTACATTTGTTGTAATTGTCAATTTAGATATGTCAAAAGATGCAGGTCGTTGCTAGCTAGCTGTTAGCTGCTTAACGAGCTGGATAAAAAAGGCGTAACAAACGCTAGGTTCGTATTTTTCTTAATCTAAGCACCGACTCGGAAATAATATTTGTATGGCGTAATGTTTGGATGCTAATGTGCAGGTTCATAATACCGACTAGTTAATAAGATGGAGAGCTAGTAATTTTGTCGAGAGTTTAAACAACCGGCAGGAAATTAGGCCAGATTGAGGCTAGGGATGTGGCCGAAATTCAGCAGCTAAGGCTATCGCATCCAAGCTAACTTTAGCTTAGACTGGTAGCCATCATTGCTACGTGATTTTAATATGTTTTTGTTATGTAGTTAGCGTTGATTAAACGCACGGACTGACAGGTAACAGTTTTTCACATCAATCATTGTCGCATATTTCGGGTTTGTCATAAATTGTGCGCACACGTACGTAACAAAGTAAGTTTTCAGCCAATTCTTAATATGTTTTGGGTTGATATCCCAAGGAAAATGCTTTTGAGTTCTTTCTGAGTTCTGCATGTGTGAGGTTTCAAATGGCTTGATGTCCAAGGATTTTCCTGGTCAAGCCTTGAGCCCATCCCTGAGTATTTGTTTCAGATGCTTGGATGGAAGCTTTGACCAATCATTGAGGAAATGTTGTTAAATCCGATGTAATGCCAGTGGCAACATAGCAGGCTGTTGGGATGCAGTGATGTTTGAGTCTGTGGTTGGCAGAAGAATTCAGTTTTCAATAGAAATGCACATTGCTCAGATTTGATGGAGTTGTTATTATTATAAGTGTTTATTTCACAGTTTCTTTCATGATGCAGTGGTTAACATACAGACTTCATTTCAAATTAGGAGCTTTGTTATTGGGAAACTGCCACATCAAACTGAATCTTAGCTGCTTTCACTACTAGTCTTTAAGCTGGCCTGCCCTCAGAGTACTTGCTGGCCGACAAACACAAATGCGTGGATTAAGTCTGGCAGCATTATTGCAGCTGCAGCCACCCCCTTTTGCCCATGGCCATCAGCTTACTTGAGTGTTTAGCTTAGAGTTTGTAAAATATTTCAGAGTTTTTTAGATTTTCTCTTGAAAAACATACTTTGGTTCATACACTTTTGAGTGGCTGTAACAGTATTTACAATGCAGTGAAACTAAGGCCCTGGTCAGACCTGGCATTAACATCCATCTTGGGTGATCTAATCACAAGTGGACAGCTCTAAGTACAGGTGTGAGTGCAATTGAAATTGGATCACTTTGAGACCACATTTGGAGGAGTTATGTACTGGGCCAGACTGAAGGACCACCTACTCAACTGACATCCTCTGCGACAGTCCAATTAGGCCTGCCACAGTTTCATAATAAAGTGAAAATATTTTATTTCAAATTGTACCCAAAATGTGTGCAGTCAATTGATTTGCTCAGCCCCTCCATGCTCTTTTCTCTCTCTCTCTCTCTCTCTCTCTCTCTCTCTCTCTCTCTCTTTTTATCTCTCCCACAAACACATAGCCACGGACCCTTCAGAGTCGAACTGGCTAAAATCAACAATACATACATGTTTATTCGCATATAGAGTGGGGAAGTGAGATGCGATTATAAGTGGTCACTAGAGACACATGTGGAGAAGCATTCTAACGCCAGATGTGAACTGACGTGCTTAGAGTTGTCCACTGATTGTGATCGGCTCACCTGAGACACATTAATACCAGGTACGAATAGGGCCTAACTGCTTTTTCACCGCCCGAAGTGGTAGGTTTTCTCAAGACAATGGCAGCCCTTGTTTAACAGTTAGTTTATTTGGTACATAAGGCACAGCTTTCCTTGGTGTTGTGTGCTGGAATGTTGTAGTCTCTTGAATACCTATCTGGAATGCCTGTCTAAACTCTGGAGATCATAATGACATGTAAAGTGGTCGCTTTACATGTTGATATTTTGGGAAAACCCTGAAATATCAGCACAAATTCCAAGCATGTGTATAACACACATACATTGAAACATGCTCAAAATTTGGAACATTGTGCTATTAAGCTGTCCAGGTAGCATTCATCATAGTTGAGACGCAATGAAGTATAGGGAAGTAACACCTTAACTGCAAACAAAAAGCCAGTACTGCAAAGATTCTATAGAGCTGGGGCTTCACTTCACCTGTCACCAATGAATGAAGATAATGTCTTTTTATGAAGTCTGGTTAACAGACAAGACAAACCCAGTATTAACTTTATAATGATATGCAACAGAGAAAATTACACATCTCAGCACCTTATCATATATATATATATATATATATATATATACAGTGACCGAGTATTCTGTTGGATCGATGTTGCTGTATTACACAATTACTAGTCATTGTCATGTTCCTTGCAGTGTGGGGTAAAATTCCCTTTGGAGAACCCCTTTTTTATTAAATTGCTAGTTTCCAACTTCCCTTCATGCCACCTGCTCACAGGATGTTTGAGGATGTCCTTGTCATTTCTAAGCTCCACCTGCCAGAGAGAAATTTACAGAGGTTGAAATTATTACCATCCCCTCTCCATTCAGGCTCTACAACAAACCAATATAAGTCGCTTCTACAGCAGCAGGCATGGAAACCCTTGCCACCTTCCCACCCACAAAAAATGGCAATTGGCCTTATTGTAACACACAACCACATTAGAGGTACCACATCTGGGAATCAAGGGCAGGGTACAGTTTTTCAGATAACTTCTAGTGAATTAAAAGCCAGCTTTATATGCAGTCCTGCTGGTTGGATAGTTAGACAGCTCCCCTCCACACCTTTCTGATGCCAGATTAGAGGGGTCTGTGTCTGACCATCTCTGTAACTTTCCAAAATCATTGATCATTTACACCCTCTTCATACAATGATTTGTGAGCTACATGGTGGGATGAAAGGAGTCAGCGATCAAACCTATTTTTTTATTATATACTATTTTTATATTTATTTTATTTATAACAACTATTTGTGGCGCTTTTCATGTGTACAATTGAGTGCAACACAATGACGAGTCTCCCCACCAGTTTGCGTCAGACTTTCTAGTTGTCTGTCATTTAGATGGAAAAATTCCATCATAAATTATTGTTTCCCACCATTTTAACTCCAGTTTTAGATGATAATGAGACATAGCCTATTTAATAGCATTTGATTTAAAAAAACAAAACAAAAAAAAACACTCAGATTATGCATTTATAAGGGCACAGAGAGAAAAGATGAACAGAGATACAGACTATGCGGTCACTTTTCCTGTCAACACCAGCAGATGCATGATTTTTTTCCCCTGCAGTGACAGCTGAGGGCAATAAAACACAACGGCCATTGTGCCTAAACAGGCAAATGTGAACAATGCAGTTTTACAAAATTAGACAAGTGCAATTAAAAGATGAACCAAACCATTGGCATGAAATTGAATTGAACTTATTTGACCTGGTGTATCATTCCATGGACTTAAACTGCATAGTTTTCTTGAGCGTAATCAAATGCATCAAGGGAAATTGCTTTCAGAGGCGATTATCATTAGGTTTTACATCTTTGCCTCAGACAGATGACTTCTCTTGGCCATTTTAATTTTGTTCTGAAGGTTGAACCTGCACTCTGCTGCCACAATGCAGACTAGAATTACAGCGCCACTTTAGCCAGAGTTTTGAAGTAGGGAAACATATCTCCCATGAGTGATTAGAAGTCGACATGACTCTGAATGTGGGATTTTCCGATCCTGCAAGTACTTGCTTCACCAAGAGGAAATCCCACAGCACGCGCTCCCTCTTCTGTGTGTAGTCACAGACACGCTTAAAGTCCTTCAGTCTGTGGCTCCTTAACGCGCTGTCAGCACCAACATAACTAGAATCTGCCTAAATGACGGACGGCCTTCAGATTTTTCTATGATTGTTAAAAAAATTCAGTCACTGAAGGAAAATATTCAGTCAATGCAATAGGACATGTGACATGCCCTAATGTTTTCCCATCTGTATTTTGTCCTATTAGCTGGTGCTAATGGGCTGGTGCTAATGCCAGGTTGGAGTTGATTCAATTTGCAAACCTTCTAAGAACCGCTTTTCTTTCCTACGGGATAGAGAGCCACAATAGACCTTCATGATTGCATGACTGTTTACATCTTGTATACAGCTAGCTATGCTAGCACTAAGCACAACAACAGCAACAATGGCGGACTACATTCGCTCTTTACAAGTGTTTTGCTTTGCTTATCACGTCCATACTGTAGCTGTGGTTTTTCTTCTTTGGATCAGTGAGACTAGATGGTACACTAGCTTCTTTTTTTTTTTTTTAATGGTGATCACAACGTTTTAGTTGCTCTTGTTGGTCACTATAACCCCACCCTGTGCCCCTGACATAAGTGGTTCTGCGTTTTAGACCAGCAAAATTTTAGTGCTGCTCTTGATACAGTTTTCCAGGACGAGAGCCGGATCTTTAGCTGTCAAAACAGAGGGCTGATTCAAGATTAGGCACTGCCCCCGAACCGGCCCTATAACTGCCTTGATGGTAAATGGGCAAAAGCTGTTTAGTCTGTGCCTCAGCTTGGGCTGCTTCCATGAGTGTAATCTATTAGTTGGCCATTAGCAGAGTCAGACCTACTCTTTAATTGCATTTTTATTCAGTAGTCGATCTTCTTGGGCAGGAAAACTCTTCTTGAGGGTAAAAAAGTTCTTCTAAAATTTGTTTTGTAGCCAGCAACACCAAATATTATATAAAAGCCTATCTAACATAATGGCAGCCTACTTTGCAAAGGAATGAATATGTTAAAGAAATCAGTGTATTCCTTGTGTGTCTGCAAGATATTCATCTGTGTTCTGTTCCTTTGTTAAACCACATTGATACTGTAACATTTGGTGCCTGCAGTTTTGTCGCTCCCGCTTCTCTCAGTGACACCCCCACCCCCACACACTGCTGCAGAGCTCTGCAGTGGCTTAGCGCTGACATACTGTAACTTGTGGAGGAGAAACAGGGGAATACTGTGGTCCACATACAACATATAGTATAGTCTCAAAATGCTCGCTGCATGAAGATGCACTGCGTAGCTACGGACAGATTCACGGTGAACTTCTATGATTTTACTTTATAGGCTTTTTTAATTGGAGATATTTTGACACAGTAAGAAAACCCCAGGTGTAAATGATGACTGAATTTATGGTTGCAACCAGCTGTTATGTTCATTGTAGATTAATCAGCAAATTATTTTCTTGATTGTTTGATCTGTAAAATGTCAGAAAATATTTATAAATGTCCATCAAAATTTCCCACAAACCTAGGTGGCATGTTTGGGTTTTTTCGTCTGACAGTGAAAAGCAGCAGATCCTCTCATCTGAGAAGTTAAACCCCCGTAATGTTTGGCATTTTTCCAGGAAAAATTATGGAACTCGATGATTAAAATAGTTGCAGATTTTATTTTCTGTTCATTTATCAGTTTCAGCTCTAGCTGAATTCCATGCATTGGCTTCAGTTTCAGGGTTCTGGCATTGTTCCTGCTGGCTCACTGTCACACTGTCAGGGTTTACCAGGACAGTTGAATAGAACAGAGCCATCAATATTATTAGTAACACCTGTGCTTTTGCTACAAGTCAAAATGTCTGTTGTGAAGAAGGCCTGCTGAGGTTTCTTGTAAGCATTGTCATCCATATTCTGGCGGCTGTGTGAAGGTACTTGTTTTCTGCTGCTTTGCAGCTGAAGAGGTGACCTTTTAATGACCACAACATTGTTTTGATTCTGAAAATAGTCAGGTCATGATCGTTTAGCCTCAGGTTTCTTGGTGTAGTTTCAGCTTTGGTCTGTGGTATTGGGTCGGCCATGTGGTTTTAAAAGAAGAAAGGACTATTTTATCCAGATCCTAGTGTCAAAATTCAAATGGAATTGTTACAGGTTCAAATGGTCAGCTGCTTGGTTGTGAGGTGAGGTTTTAAATTCTAAACTAATGCAGGCTACAGATATTATTGACCGTTTACAGTGACATGTTTTATTCTTTTGCAGACATCTGTTAGCTTTGACATTCAGACAAAGGTCCATAAATCTTATTTTCACCAAGTTTGCTTTGAAGCAGCAAAAGATAAATTCTGTTCAGTTTTTTGAGCTTGTTGTGATGCTGTTGTTATTGTATCATACTAAAAAAATTGTTGATTTTATTTCTGATCTGTGTCTTGGGAATTTTGTGGAAAGGAGAAAACCCCAGTCTGGTGTTTTTTCCTCTGCTTTCACATTTCCTCCACCCAAATACTCGGGTAGCACAGCTACAAAGTGTGCAATGTCTTTGTGTGAAGTACATTGATACTGTGTTGTTTGGTCCCTAAATGGGGCTCCAGCTGTGGATCTGTACGATCGCTTTAATCTCTTAAATTAGAAAATCTCATCTGGACATCTGGACACTTCCATTGACTCTGTGGTTGATCAGGGAGGTTCGGTTATTAATCGCTGACTGGACAGGGTTATTTCCCCATAAATGTCCCAGAGTCACGTAGATAATGAGATTTTTACACAGGCCTTGGGTCAGGGTAATTCAATTTTTCAGTTATGTTTAAGTGCTTTTACCAACAGTTTGTCATTGACCAGTAATGAAAGAGCCATCTGGTGTTGAGCTGCTCAAAGTCTCCCCCAGAAAATTGGTCAGTAACCACCCCATGCTTTCTTCTCCTTCTGTATGTCCTGCTCACACAAAATGTCCACACAGTAGAATACAGTTCTAATTTAGATCAAAGTAATCCACAAAGATTGAAAGCTGTAATTGATGCCAGTAGTGCCTTTGCTTAGAATTGACCTGAGGGAGAGGCAAATACTTCGGCAGTGAAATACTTAATGTGGAGTTTAGAGTTTTGGTTTCATGTTTATATTAAAAAAACTAAAATGGGTGAATGCCAAACAAGCAAAATTACATCCACTGTGTCTCTGTGTTGTTTCCCTGTGTACTGTGTAGCCAGTAGTTTTAGCCTGTGCTCTTGGTGAGTGTCTCTGTGACTTTACAGTGCCATTAACTAATGAAGTTTCCTCTCTTTGTTTTTCTGTTGCAGATCTTGAATGAGTAGCGAAGACTGTAAAACACAGCTATGCAGACCATCAAGTGTGTTGTAGTTGGGGACGGTGCTGTGGGTAAAACCTGCCTGCTCATCTCTTACACCACAAACAAGTTTCCCTCTGAATATGTACCTACGGTAGGTGTTTTACTGGCTGGATAGAAAGGACTTGAACTTGTGTAAATGTAAATATAGTCCATACTTTAGTCACTACTTGCTCATAGTTGACAGATGATAGTCCAACGTGCACCCTCTGTGCTAGCTCTCTGCACAATTTCCCAGGGATGCCATGGTATGGAAAACACTTTAAGTTCAGGAGGGGATGTTTAATTTGGAACATGACTGATTTTGGTTTAGTAAACCCCCTGAACAAAAAAATTACAGACTTTATTATTCTAACTACAGGTTATGTGTGTTAGTTGTTTATTCAGGTTAATCCTTCCTTTTTAGCTAATGGCACCAATAATTGTAACCATAAACAAGTAGTCAATTTAAAGACCCTCCCAGATCATCCACTGTTACAGAACATTATGGTTCTTCAAAATACATAACAAGAAATCTATCATGTTTTCTTTGCTGCCCTAAACATGGTAAACCAATCAGTTTTGACCACTTGCGGCAGGATTGAGGTTCCTTTGGGAACGCAGCCAAATCTGGAGCTGTATCAGCTGGAACCATTCTGTATGAGCCAGAATGTATGTTTCAGTATTGGCACCATATTTGTCTTACAGTAATAAAATGTCACATTTTTATAATAACTAACTGTTGGTTTTGGTCTGTGTGTTGTAGGTGTTTGATAACTATGCTGTAACTGTAATGATTGGAGGCGAGCCCTACACTCTGGGCTTGTTTGATACAGCAGGTATGTCTTTTCCCATCCTACACTTGTTTAGGTCTGTTCATCCAGGTTATACAGTATATGTAACTATTATCTATTAAGCCTTTTTCAATATATTTTGCATGTTTTGTACTATGAAGTGTTTTTATGAAGTAAACTGGAAAGCATGTAAAAAATTATGAGTTGTCATCCTTCACATTCATCCACAGACTAACATGTAGAGTGTGTCATCGGCAGTTTTATTTTAGACTGAGGTGTGCCCTGTGGTTTTGGTGCTCTGCCGACAGATTTGTCCCACTTTGTCCAATGTATCAGTGCTTGTAACTCAATGGCCAGACTGCGAGTTAAACATGTTTGTATGTGGTTTCTGCAGGTCAGGAAGACTACGACAGGTTACGACCTCTGAGTTATCCTCAGACAGATGTCTTCCTGGTCTGTTTCTCTGTTGTGTCTCCCTCCTCCTTTGAAAACGTTAAAGAAAAGGCAAGTGTAACCTTTCCTTTTTTTCTTGCCCCTGGTCTTTTTCCTCTCCACTGTGAATTCTGAATGTTTTGTTGTTGTTGTTGTTGTTGTTTTTTGGTTTTTTTATTACCACAAATTAATAATTCCTGAACTGAACTGTGTAGACGTCTAAAGTAAAATTGTAAAGAGGTGTAGACTAGGGCAAGGGTATGAAACCACTGTAGCCACTGTATGCCTCTCCTGAGTATAAGCCTTGGACATGATCAGAACATCATGAGAGTTGTTCAATGTTAACAAATATTCTTTTTTACTTTTTTACTTTGTAAAAGTAATGAGTAACTCTTCTGTCCGGAACAGTACTAGACACACATTCATCATCAAATATGGAAATAAAAGAGAAGTTGTGTGAAGAAAATAAATGATCTGCCAGAGGCTACAGGACCCCTTTCATAAAAAGGGGATCTGTCGTAATCATTTCTGAAAGAAGTGAAAGTGAATCAAACTTGAGTTAGTGTGGAGGAAACATTTGTTGACAACCTGATGTCAAATGCATGTGATATGGTGTGTTGATTGTTCTTGTCCTTGGTTTGTGTATCCAGTGGGTTCCAGAGATCACCCATCACTGTCCAAAGACCCCCTTCCTCCTAGTTGGGACTCAGATTGACTTGCGGGATGACCCCTCAACTATAGAGAAGCTGGCCAAGAACAAGCAAAAGCCTATCACTCCGGAGACAGCTGAGAAGCTGGCGAGAGACCTCAAGGCTGTGAAATATGTGGAGTGCTCAGCCCTCACACAGGTAATACACAGTATACATGTATATTTATGATTTACAGTCTCTCTCACACACGCACAGTTCACACCATTATGGCAAGAGCAAAGAAAGTGGAGGAAAGAGGAACTAGTCTATATTTCCCCCAGGACTGTGCACGCTGTGGTTGAGTTTGGTTCTGCATGCTGGTTTGTTTTCAGTGACTTGTGTAACTCATGAACTCAGTGGTCTTGCTCATTATAAATCATTAGAGGTTTTCTTGGCTGAAAAACCTTGCTGTAGATAGGTGTATCTTGGTCACAGCAAGAAGGCTGCATTTAGTTGTATTTAGTGCTGGTGAGAGCAGTGTAGGTTCTCTTTATCAAAGCATCAATAACCTCATGACGGATGGCTTCAGATTTCCTTTTGGTGGTAAAATGTCGTGTAACATGAAAATACTGCTATTGGTGAAGTTAGAGAGATAACTTTGATTTCTGTGGAAAAGGGGTCATGGTCGTACAGGCGAGCTGAGTGCTAGCCTCTTCAGTTGCATGCCTGGCTTAATTTCCATTTCACTATTTTAGTTTAATGTTTCTAATGAGAATTGTAACGTCAGTGTTTTGTTACACCCAATAAGTGATATGCTTTTACTGGAAGGGTTTAAAAAGGACAAAATGAAAACAGTACATTACTGTGTATCCCAGGTTCTTTTCTTCCCAGTATTCGATTTTATATCGCAGTAGTCAGGACTTGTGTTGGGTTGTCTGGTTAGTAAATCAGTCGATGCTGTTATGAATTGATCTGCTTAGGTATTTGTGTGGCATTGATGCATTGCTGTTAGAAACTCATAGAGAGAACATGACTCAGAGAACATATGCGTTAGACCTCACTCAGACAGAGAACAATAGTGTTGATGGAGCTGAGGTGTAGCCCTCGGGCCCCCGCACTGCTCCTTCCTTCCTCCTCCCCCCCTCCTCCTCGGCACTACTGTTGCATAGCTGCTGATGTAATTTCCTGTTTCCTGTCAGGGTTCTCAGCACTTGGTCCACACCTCACTTTCAGCTCACTGTTGAATGCCTACTCTCTCTTTGCAGTAGAGTTCATCTCAACACTGTTGCACTTCACTCTTCATCTTTGTACCATGCATCTTCTTCACACAGTCGTCCTGTAACTCCTAGATCTCCTGCACTTCACACATACTTTTCTCCTTGTTCTGCCATGTTCCTCTTATCCTCCTCTCCCATCTATCTCTTTCTGTGTTTGCTGTGCTAATTGTGCTGTTGTTCTCTTCCCTCTCCTGTCGTTATAGCGAGGGCTGAAGAATGTATTTGACGAAGCTATCCTAGCTGCCCTAGAGCCACCCGAGACGCAGAGAAAGAGGAAATGCTGTATATTTTAAAATCTCTGTGCCACTCATCTCATCTCCTCCTCTGATTGCCATTATTCTCTGCATTTTTCATTCCTTCACCCCATCTCTTTCCTGTCCTCTCCTCCCCTCGATCTCTTAACATGTGCTGCTTTTTAAATCTAAACGAGTCTCAATCTCAGCCATCAAACTAACCAAGTAGTCTTTCTGATACCGGTAACTCCCAATACAAACTACTACTCTGTAGTGCACTACAACTAACCTCTGTGTTGTGGCCTAATTAACTCAAGGCCTCACTGCACTTCAATGACTTGTTGACTTTTTCTAACCTGTAACAGCTGATATTTGGTTTGTTTGGTGTGGTAATGAACTTCATATCTTATTCTGGAGTGGTTTACATCCGTTCAGTTTTACATCACAGGTTTTGTACGTCATCACTGTAACATTTTTAGTTTTCCTATTTTAGCCCAGTGCTCATTAATGTGGCCAACAGTAGAGCTGTATCTTACAGAGGATGTAGGATGTAATTTGGGATGTAGCCATTGTTTGTTAGTTCTTCCCCTCTGTCCTGTAGTAGTAGTTTACGTGGGGAAGGTCTGGACTACAGCGAGGATGGTGGCTTTACATGGCTCCACACTGAGATTGATCTCAACACTAAACAGAGCTTCCATTTCTAATGCTCATGTATTTTTTGTACAACTGTTGATGTCCGATTAAACAGAACTTGAGTCTGACTGTGGTTGGTATACTTGCATATACGCTGCATTCAGAAAATGTTCACACCCTTCACTTTTCTCGTATATTGTTCTGTTGCAGCCTTTATGCTAAAATTGTTGCAATTCATTTTGAAAACAGAATTTTTGAATTTTTTTCAAATTCATTAAAACGGAAACACTGAAATCTCACATTGACATAAGTATTCAGACCCTTTGCTATGACACTTGAAATTTAGCTCAAGTTCCTCCCATTTCTTTTGATCATCTTTGAGATGTTTCTACACCTGTAGTCAATTGAAATGATTGGACATGGAAAGGCACACACTCGTCTATTTAAGGTCTCACAGCTATTCTTATGTTTCAAATACATTGGCCAGAAATGGCCATCAAACAGGCTGGGGGTGTCTGGCATCACATAGTTCCTACAGCACCTCCTCTATTTGCATTCTTCATATGGGATGGAAAAAAAGCAAAGTTGGTTCAGCATGTCGATCAAAGGTCTGTAGGTGTAAAGCAAGAAGTCCTCCCCAATAAGGATGTGAGTCTCCTCCTCCTTATGGTCAGATTTTGGTCTCTGGTGTCTTGGTTTGTGTTGAGGCACAGACGAAACATTTCTGCTGCATACATGATTCCCAAGAACACAGTGGCCTCCGTAATTCATTAATGGAAGAAGTTTGGAACACGTCCAGAGATCCTGTGGAGATGGGAGAACCTTCTAGGACAACCATCACTGCAGTACCACACTGATCTGGGCTTTATGGCAGAGTGGCCAGACAGAAGCCTCTGCTCAGTGAAAGACGCATGAAAGCTGCTTGGTGTTTGTAATAATAATCTTAATAACTCTCAGACTAGGGCTGAACGATTTGGGAAAATAATCAAATTGCGATTTATTTTTTAAAATTTTTTAACAATATTGTGATTGCGATTTGATATGCGATTATTTTTTGTGATTAGTTCCTTATCTTCCGTATTATTCAACAAACACAGGCGATCATTCTATATTATGACTAACACAATATTAGATGGATTAAACATAAACTGTTCTTTGCTGTTGGCCAGGCCTGTATGTCATGATTAAATTAGAGGGTGCATGGATTGATATGAATGACATATTTCTATTTCACAAATTTACAGCCTTGTAAGCATGTAATAATTATCATGACAACATAACAAAGCACTGCCAAATAAGCCTGGTGTAAACATTAATCTGAAAGTCAGTAACAAATCACTGTTACGGCTTGACCACATGTCAGTTGTAGTAAGGAAAAACTCAGCCGTATTCAGCTCCACTGCGACTCTCAGCTTGTATTTTTTAAACAGCATGGCAACCTGGCTAAAATATGAGTGGGAGGGTACGCTGTACCGCTTATCCAGTGAATTTATCAAATCTGTAAACCCAGGCTTGGTCACCGTGCTGAGAGGCATCTTTCCCTATGAACTCTGTTATTGCCTGAGTAATTTCCCTGTGCCAGAGTAATGCTTTCAAACATTTCGGTCAGTGATCCTTGGCGGGTGGTATTTGGCTTACTTGACACACTGGTGGGCGGCATTTTAGCAATGCAACTATCGTACATGGCTCTGGTGTTTTTTTTAAGTGCTGATTAGGGTTGCACGGTATACCGGTACCAGTATAGTACCGCGATACTAGAGTTTTGAAAACGGTACTATACCGGCATTTAAAAACAAACGGTACTTTTATTTCATTTTATTGAATGCAAATGAATTGGTAAATTGGAGCCTGTCTCTTTAAGCACAGCGAGGCCAGCGAGTGTGACGTAGTTGCCCGAGAGGATGTAAGCCGCGTCCCACGCGCACTCGCATGTTTAGACTGAGGAGGAGAGAGAAACGACAAGTCGCGTCTTAGACAGACGGAGCGGGTTGAAGAAAATACAGTAGATAGAGATGGCAGCTGCAGAAAAGCCCATACTTGTGGTCAAAATGGGGGCCCGAAGTTCGGTGTGGAAATATTTCGGGTTCAAACCGAACGATAAAGGCGAGCCACTGAACCCAGAGGCACCGCAGTGCAAGCGGTGCTACAAAGTGTGTCTCGCAGAAGGAGCCAACACTTCAAACCTGTCGAAACATTTAAAGGACAACCATGCGGACTTGTTCCGAGACTTCAGTCAAGAACGACAGGTGATAATGTTGTTCACCTGTTCACTGCACTGTAATGTCAATGAAAGAAGTACAAAGCCCCTCCCAGCCCGGTAGTAAACCTACAGTAGCCTGCAAACAGAGAGCTAAAACATGTCCATGGTTAATAAATACATTAAAAAATATATTTTTAAAAATTAAATTACATTCTTTAAATATTTAAATAACCCATTAAGGCAATACATAATATAATGAAATATTTTTTACAAAAAGTATCGAAAAGTATCAAAGTATCGAAATACATATTGGTATCGGTATCGAAACAGAAATTTGGTATCGTGACAACCCTAGTGCTGATACAGGTTAGTAGTGTTGCCCCGTGAGTTCGCAATGGTAGGCTGGTTTTGCACAATACCTGACGTTGTGCAGCATCTTCCTTTTTTTAAAGCCAAAATAGTTCCACACAACCGACATACCGCTCCTCTTTAACACTAAAGTTTCCGCAGTGCCAGCTTCTGAGCCTGAGGCCATTATACGACAAGTGTAGCATGTCAAGTTGTTGCTCCCTGTTTTAGCCGACTGCTGTACTCTCGAGTCTACCAGAGTGTAATTGCAGCCTTTGCGGTTAGAAAATTGTTTTATTTTATCGTGATATAATCGCAAATGCAATTAATTGTTCAGCCCTATCTCATACTGTGAGAAACAAGATTCTCTGGTCTGATGAAACCTATTTGTCCTCAATTCTTAGTGTCATGTTTGGAGGAAACCAGGCACCACTCATCACCTGCTCAATACCGTGCCAACAGTAAAGCACGGTGGTGGCACTGGTCAGGGTTGAGGGAAAACTGAATGTAGCAAAGTACAAACATCCTTAATGAAAACCTGGTCCATAGCACTCAGGCAAAAACTAAGAATTGAAATGATTTTAGATTGAGGCTGCGACATAAAAGGTGAAAAAGAAGAGCAGGTCTGAACACTTTCTGAATGTAGGACTTTTAATACTAATGTCATATATAGGGAGTGTTTGGCCATTTTGGCTTCATAATCACTAGATAAAGGTTTTTCTGTTTGGCAGTATATGATACTTGGTTTATTGCTAAGCTACACATGATGTTTTTTTAAGTTGTAGTTTTCTGAAAAATACATCTAACTGGTTTAGCCCAACCTTCTCTATATATGACACTAATGTGCCATTAACTGTGGTGCATATCCTGCTATCTTGGAAGTCCAGAAAATATAACGGCTACAATTGTGTGAAATTACCTGTTATTGAATTAATAAAGGACAAATGAACTTGCTCTCCTCTCTGTGGCTCTCTTCTTTTTCCAGTGCTTTATCACAGAAGAATTTAGCGGTGTTAGTTGACTGAGTTAAGCAACGCTGTGGGGCTTACTGGTTTATTGCATAGAGCAGCTCTGTGTCACAGCAGCTCTGGTTACTTCACATGACCGACCTCATGGTGTAAGCAGCTCTGCTCAGGGCCAAATACAAAGAGAAAAAACATTCACCCCCTTTTAAGCTGAGCATGGTGATTATTGTTATTGTAAAATATCTTTTCTGTGTTGAGTCTAGATGCCTTCTTGCACAAAGTTAGTCAGCAGTTTTAATCTAAAGTCAAGAAAAAAAAAAAACAGGAGGTTTGTGATTAAAAATATTTTTTCCATTTTTGTTTTATGCTGTAGCGTCGGGGGTCGTGCTGTGTTTTTCCTCCACTTTCTTGTTTGTCTTGCCTTTGATTTCAGCTGCACTTAAACACGCATGTGATTTATGTGTTGATACTTTATCCCCTTAGACAACTAACTGATACAGCCACATTGAAAGGAAAACACGATGTTCTCTTGAGTTGTGTGTTGTATATCTGTTTTAATCTTGAAATAATTATATATTTGTTGAATATTCTTTTTGTCCCCGACAGCTCTCACATTCTTTTCTTATGATACCCCACTAAATGATGTTATATGCTGCTTCTATTTTCTTCTGTTCAAGCTGATTGTTCCCCTCAACCTTTTTGTTTGACCCATGTGTGTGTTTGATGCCCCCTCATTGAGCCCGTATGTTTGTGTGTTTGTGTTCACAGAAAGGCCTAAAGAATGTGTTTGATGAGGCGATATTGGCTGCATTGGAGCCCCCAGAGCCCAAGAAGAAACGCAAATGTGTGCTGCTATGAGAGGCTCCTACCTTTTTCAAAGCACACACACATAACTCATCCACACATTTAAATACATACACACACACACACACGCCCCCCTCCCCCTGCCCCCACACCCCTTTCCCTTGCTCTGCTAAGGCTGGTTGACAGCACTGTCTTCCACAGGGAAGACTAGAAGGAAAACAGCCGACCAAGATTCAGATAATTCTCTGCAATAATAAGAAGCTTCACCCCCAAGTCTGAGTTTGGGACAGAAGATGAACCTAACCTGGCCAACAGGGCGCTGTGGGCTCCGGGCAGACGGTGATCCAGATACCAAGCTTACACACAAGTACAATTCATTCTGTCGAGTTTTTGATAGATTGATTTTAATTCAGTGCTGTGGCCTAATCAACTTCTAGAAGCCCAGCTGTTAAGTTGTCCTCAGCCACTGTAAAGGTTTCATGGATATAAGCCCCACCCCGGCCCCTCCCAGCCACCTGATTGGTGGCTGCTCATGCTGCTGGTCCCGCCCCCTCTGTTAATGAGCACACTCATCGCCAGATCCCTACGTTCTTTGTCAGCACTACCAGAAGAAATGCTAACAGAGTAGTTTTGTTTGCCAACAATCCCCTTTTCTCCTCAAACATATGACAAGTCGGAGATATTTATTCCACGATCCAGATAGACGCACTCTCAACCACTAAGGAAACTGTGTAGGTCTGACAGGACTTGGTAATTCAGGGCAATAAGGATAAAACACACACTCTTTGAGGAAATGAAACTGGTAAATGTTGCCATCTACTATCCAGTCCTCCTAGTGTGGACTTTCACAGTGCAGAGTCGCAGTCCATTTGGAGTGTGGTGATCACTTGAAGAGCTAAAGGCATCCAGTAGTAATGGGTCCGCTAGTCGACCACAGGAATTGGCCTTTTAGATGCAGGGAACTTAAACAGTGTTAGCAGAACAAGCGGTGTATTCTTCATGCGTTGCCAGGGACCAAGGGAGAGTAAAGCAGGATACTGTTCTAACATTGTCACCACCTTACACTTGGAACGGGTACAGCACAGACATCCGTGTAAAACCAATGTTTCTTGGCTGGAGTTCCGTATTTAAACAACTGATCAGTGAACATGAATTTCCACCAGATTTCTGTGCCAGGTCAGAATTTGGTGCCTTCCTGTAGTGAGTTGAGTCCAGGCTGTATGTCTGAGGTGTGAAGGGCTGTCCAGTCTGTTGTACCTGTTCAAGCTGTGCGGTGCTGCATGTAGCTGAACCTTGGTCTCTGTTCTAAATGATAGGTTTAACAGATGTAATTATAATGTAAGCTGGCACACAATGTTGATGTAGGCTCCAGGTGTTTTTACCAAAATCTTTTTTCTTCATTATTTCTGTTTGTGCTGTTTTTTTTATTTTATATATATATAAATATATAAAAAAAAAAGGTTACTTTCACTCCTTTTACATTTAGGGGTCGGAACTCATCCGAACTCTTACCTGCCAGTTTATACCAAGAAAACCTCTGATTGGTTTAGTTGAATTAAAAACCTCCAGTGGCAGAGAGACTGTTTGGTAAAGATTATTTGTGATTGGTTGGTTCTTGTTTTTCTTTACTGGTGGCTTAGAGTTGGGTTGACGTCCAGCCCAAGTCAGTATAATTATTATAACCTGTTGTTGTTTTGGTGCAAAACCAAATGCTTTGTTTAAAGTCTTTGTTCTTTGTATATGCATTCTTTTCAAAAATATTAAACTTATACCTTAATTGCCTTTAACACGTTTCCCTTGCCATTCTTTTTATTTTTATTGTGACTGGTGAACTATAAAATAACCTACTCATCTCCAAACAATTGTTTTAATGACTGGAAGGTTCTTTCTGTATGTTGGCTTTCTTGTGCTATCTTAAGTATTTTCCTTCTAACAGAACAGGTTAATCTCTACCAGAGCTTGCAACAAAATCAAAGGTCAAATTTTATATAGATGGACCTATAATTCAAAGCGGCTAACATGGTATGTGTATATATTTTTGTAGTTTCTACTCCAAATGTTGGGGGCATCCCAGCTGGATGATGTCATGGCATGTTACTCCAGTAGGAGGTGCTGTTCACCCAAACATCACAGCTGTCGGTGGCCATGCGGGTCACAGTGAAACTGATGCATGAAAATATGAAAAAGAAAGTTTGGATATCCAAACATACATGTCACATGAAGATATATACACATATCTATGTGTTCATGGTTTGAACTCAATACTTGAGTACTCAATAAGAGCCCATTGTTATTCCTGATAACTTAATCCAGATTTAACAAGTCAACGGTCAAACTGTTCAAAGAACTAAATTAGCCAAATGGGAATAAACAGGATTAATCTAGCCTGATAACATGTTACCCTCAGGTATTTAAGCTGTGTTAGCTAGAGAACTGTTGATAGGTAAACAATGGATTTATTAAGTAGAAATAATGAAACACTAAAAGGGAGAGTCCATTGATTTTACACATCTGATCTACTCATGAGGAATACTACTCGGCCTGTGAAAACAGTTGTATAATGGCTCTCATGGGCTTGAAGGGAATTGTTGGATCCAACATTTATGAAGCTTGACCCATTTAGTTCCTAGTATGGCTCACCCATTGATTATTCACGGAATGATCTGGTCACCGTTTAAAATAGAAAGCTTTTTACGGTAGACAGGAGTAGGAGTTCAGCAAGAATCCCATTAAAAATCAAAAGGTACATTTCATAATTTTAGTGATGTCCATCCAGTTCATGCATAAATTACAGTGATGAGTTTGTGAAGCAATATTCAACATCAAATTAACGCCTGCTTCAGTTTACAACATGCCACCATAATGCCAAACAAATGAACATGTAGACTGAACAAGGTTTCTTCTCACTGCAGAGGAAAAGCTTTTCTTAAAACAGAAATAAAAAGCTTACTTAGCTAAGTTTCTTTACAAAACTATCAGTGTGGAGGACTCATTTCTCATTCAGTAGTAAGTAAAGTTAATTTGTATAGAACCTTTCACAGAAAAATCACAAAGCAGAAACACTGTTTTGCACTCTTGCTTTAATCTCTCTAATGACAATTAACAGAATCAAAACACATGGACGAGTCAACAAATATCGTTGCAAAATGTTGTTTCTAATCGATGGAAGCAATAACACTGTTAGTAATTAATTTAAGATGCAGATTTTACCAATATTGCAAAACAAATCTGTTAAAATCAGAATACGTTTTAGTATCCCAGCTTTAAGTGCAACATTAAATCACTGTAATGCCATCATCAAGGCCCAAGACCTATTAAATTACCATTAAGTCTTTTGGTAATTGTGACATATTTTACAGATGATATAAAACCTATCCATAATCATCTTTTAATGTTAATGAAATTTGTTTAAGCTCAATAGGTAATGTGATTCTGAGCCACATCAATGACACATTTTCCATCTCTTTGTGATGGACAAAGAGATGGAGGTAAAACTAATACACAGCACTGAAAACAGATTGTTCCATTAGTTTATGATAAAATTTTATTTTAAAGTTTTTTTTTTTTTTTACAAAATTAGTCTCTGAAGCTACACTTATCCCCTGTCATTCACACACACACACACACACACACACACACACACACAGGCACACACACACACACACACACACACACACACACACACAGGCACACACACAGGCATACACACACACACATCTAGTATCTAACCATGTATTGCTGTAATGTTGGTGTTGAGAGATCAGTATCACGTTCACACAACTTACACAGATGTCCAGGAATTCCTCAAACTGCAGCAAATGAGGGTGATATCCCAGGTTTGGTGACCTGGATCATCTGCTACAGACGGCTGGGAGGGGATGTTGCATTGCGCCCAACCCACCCTCGTCTCCCTCCTCCACCCTCATCCACCCCTGTGAGGCGTTCACACATTCCCTGCCTTTCTGGAGTGCTGTCTGTCAGCGCCTTCTTCTGCTAAAGAGACGCTGACAGCCATTAATTATCACACAGGCTGAACCAAGGGCATTCCTCTCTGCTGAAATATTGGTGTACACACATGCACACACAGATGCTCCTGAGCCTGTTTTACACATACACACACACACACACACACACACACACACACACACACACAGAGACACCACCTGGCCTCCATTGGTCTTCATCATGTTTGACAAATGAGTCTAAATGTTTTGTCCTCTGGGGTCGTCCAATCACCGTGGTCGAGCGTCTCCTCTGGGTGGATCGAGCAGGCAGAGGTGGGGATGTAATGACCAGGCAACACACCAGGACACTTGAGAAACCTGAAATACTCACACACACACACACACACACACACACACACACAATGCTGGCGGAGAGCTGCCTGTATGTGTGCTGCACCCATTTTTATGAGATGATTTTATGATTATCTGCACAGATACTGACTTGTGATGAAAAGCACGCTGAGGATTTTAGCAGTTTATCAGAGCTCAGCAGTAAATCAGTGTTCAGACATCTCAGCTATATACAGTGTGAGGGCATGCCTGCTATGTGTATGTGTGTGTGTGTGTGTGTGTGTGTGTGTGTGTGTGTGTGTGTGTGCATGAGAGTAAATCATTGCTGGCTGAAGCTAGGACACAGTCTGCTTAGCCGTGCCGGTGCTGAACCTTTGACAGTCTCTGCTGTTCCAGTGTCCAGAGCTCCTGCCAACACATGGAACACAATGTGGTTTTCATGTAGATGTTGGCTGTGGTGTAGAGGTGCAGGTTTGGCCCGCTCCGCCTGGTCTAAATGCTCTCCAGCAGGTAGGAGGAGGGGCCAGAGGAAGAGAAAAGGGTGAGGGGCCATCTTTATTTTTAACTAGGCCATACTGTAAATCGTGGGGGAAAGGAGGGATAACGGGAACTTCAATGAAAATATACCTTTCAAGTGAAAAACTGGAATTTGTAAGAATACAGCCATGACAAAAACATCTTCTCATTATATAAACCAGCACCCAGCATATTTAGTATGTGTAAGAGGCACTTTTAAGCTACAATATGATTATTATATAAAATTCTATGTCTTCTCTGTAAATAAGACTGAATTGTTCCTCTGAAAAATGACTTTCTGGTGGTGTAATGTGATGATAAGAATCTAAAACTTTTGCACAGTACTGTATAGTGACAGATAGATTGTGGATGTGGGATGGGAAGCTAAGGGAGGAGGCGGGGTTGACCCTGTTGCCATGGGTGACATTATTTCATGAGTGAAATTCCTCTCTACATCCACTGTGATTGGTGTCTGATAGGTCAATGGACTGTGTCATTGGATGTGAAAGAAATCAGTCAATAAAAAATAAAAGGTACATTTGAATCTTCCTCCAAAAAAAATAATAAATTTGATCGACAGATGCAAATAAATTACATTTATTTATGTGTTTATTGCAGTTAGTGATTATTTAATGTGCACCTAATGACCTGTCAGACAGTGACGGTCTGACAAGCATTTTTGGCTTGATGAATAACTCAGGCAGGCAGCTGAGGCTGAGATCATCAGTCCTGCAAACTGAGTTATTCCATCGTCCATGTAGCACAGAGTTGCGCAAACTATCATCTCCGGCGTTGGGTTCAATTTGTTTTGTGAGCCGACTGAATCCTGGCTGCCATTAAAATCTGCTCAGTGTTTTAGAAAAGACTGACTCGATGAGGGACATTACTAATTGTGAACAGGTCTGAGTTTGTGAACACGGCCCATTGGATTTTACTGAACTCGTTCAATGTGCAGTCTTAACGCTATCGAAAATAGAAATTGATTTTGTGATTTTCTTCATGGCTGAGACTGAGGCGGATACTCCGTTAGTCTGTTACTTGGAGAAAGCCTGGGGGTTCCTCTACTATTTATGCCTCATAATGTCATATGAGAAGGCCATACATTGGCATGGAACAGAAATAAAAAGTTTGCTAATTTCAGTTTGGCTAGCACTCCAGTCAAGTGGTTTCTCACTGGGCAGCGTGTTCTTCCTTGATTTAAAAAAAAACAAGGTAAGGTGGCACCAGGGATGTTCCAGTCAGACGAACACTCCCCTGTATACTATATTTGACTTGATTAACGGCCAGCCAATCAGACTACAGGCTCAGAGAGTTGAAAGAGAGAGTAGCGAGAGGAGATGTAAAACTATATTGAGATGGTTTTTGGAGCTTTAATCACAAATATATCGTCTTATGGAAATTAAAACGTCAAATTAAAAACCCCCAAAGTGTCAAAAATGGGAACTTTACATTTTTACCTAATTGTGGTTTCATTTTGTTGCTGCTGTTAAAAAAGGGTTTTTCATAAAGGAAGCAGATCCAAACACCATGATGTGATTTTCCATTTTCTAACACAGCTGTATGTGTGTGTGTGAGTGAGTGAGTGAGTGTGTGTATCCCAAGATAACCTGAGGTGGTTGTGTGTTCTGTGTGTGTGTGTAGTCTGATGTTACCACTGGTCACTGCAATGATTATTTTGACACGGCAGTTTGCTGTTGGCCTATAGATACATGTAACACACATGCTCCAACTGCTTTCACCCACATATACACACACACACTTAAATACACACACCCACACACACACATACAGGTGTGTGTGTGCAGTGCCCAGGTGTTAAGGGAAAGTTCTTTGCAGTTCAGATGAAATCTCCCTATTGACAGACATATTGCTCTAAGCACCAAGTGAGAGTGTGTGTTATTGTGTGTGTGTGTGTGTGTGTGTGTGTGTGTGTGTGTGTGTGTGTGCAGAGGTAAGCTCACAGTGAACCTTCATACCAGCATCAAGAGATGAAGCTGTGGCAGCTAAAGCCCTCATCAACAGCCTGATCCACCGTCTGTGTGTGTGTGTGTGTGTGTGTGTGTGTGTGTGTGTGTGTGTGAGTGAGTAAGAAGAGTTGTATGTTGTCACTTTCACTCCTCCTGAATGTTCCTCCTTCTCTCTCTGATCCGTCTTTATCCGATGTGTCCACGCTGGGAGAAAATGTCGCCTGAGTGGCTGCGAGACGAACACGACACCTGGATCAATTTCACAGTAAATGTGTCTCTGTCCATCTTTTAACCCAGAGCTGTTAAAGTCAAGTCCAAGTCAAGTCTTGAGTCTTCGTGAGTCTCTCTGAACTCTAACCACACTCATTAAACGTGCAGCTTCCACAGGTGTGTGTCCTCTGTGGAAGTCTTTTTCCAGATGTCAACACCCCTTTGATTCGGATTCTGTTGAATGATTAGTCAGCTGATGTGAAGGGAGTGTAAACAACAGGAATAACAGCACCAACAGCAGCTCTGTAATAGTTATTCATATTTATTCCTAAAATAAAAACATGACCTGGGTAAAATTTGAAGCACGAAAGAATCATGAAAACACCTTTTCATTTCTTCTTCTCTTCCTTTTTCCACTCCAAATGTATCTTGGCTCCTTCAGGAAAAATATACATCTATACAGCGGCAGTTATTATTTTTAGCCATATAATATCAGATTGAGTGTGAAGAGGATGTTAGACTTGTGCTCTTTCACAAACTCGTTGGGCTATGAGAGATTTTATTTAGTGCAGTGGTTCCCAACCAGTGGGCCAAGACCCACTGGTGGGCTGCTAAGGTATTACAAGTATGCTGACAAATCATTTGCAAAATAGTACAATTTTGTACTCATTACATAGTTTTTTTGTATTTTCTTCGTATGAAGGTCTATCACATACACCAGTGATAGGAGCTTTCATGTTGCTGCCGGACCACATCGTATGCTCTCAGTCTGATTGCGCAGTAAATACATCCATGGAAAAAAATGGAGTGATTAATTGATAACTGGTTAGCATCAGGAAGAAATAAAAGCACATGGAGTCAAGAGACAGAAGGTGAATGGACAGGTGATATCTCCCCCTGTCAAACAAATTAGACAAATTGAGCTTCCCCTGCTTTCAGTTCAGTTCCAATGTTCTACCGTTAAAATAAAAAGTGCTGTGAGAACGTATTACTGGGCCTCCGTATTGTTATGGGGTTGGATGTTGGGCGCCTACATGTTTTAGATTTTCAGGTGGGCTATGAGTTGGAAAAGGTTGTGAACCACTGATTTGGAGCGTTCACAGCTTTTGTGATCCTGTTCTTTCAGGGATAAACATCCTTATTGTTGTTTGCTGTTGTTTCTGTCATTTGCATCATATGATGCTCTGGTGCATCATAGTGAAAACAGTCTTCCTCACACCTCTCTCACATCCCTGCTGGGGGGTGATGAGGGCAGCGGGGAGGTAAGTACAGGGTTTAGTCACTAAATCGTTTCATAATTTAAAAAAAGTTTCAGGCTGCAGCTCTTTGTTTCTGTGTGTAGCTGAGTGTCAGTCTGTCTGTCACAGCCAACAGGAGTTTACCAGTGCAGAGGGGAGGAATGTCGACATTAAGCCGCTGTAGGTCGCCTACATCACTCTGCAAAATCAATCACAGACCTCCTCTGTGTGTTCGTCCTTCCCTCTCCCACAGTGACTTCAAATTTATTCACTGATCAGCTGTCTTTACCTCCCCTGTTCCCCTGCTTTCAGTCCCCTCATGAATATATATGAGGTAACTTCTAAGTCATATGACAACAAATCCTCTTTTTTTTTTTCTCCTGCAAATGATGTTTATATGCAGCTAATCAATGTTAGTGAGTTACCTTTGCAGCTGCGGTGCAGGAAATGGTGTCATTCATATCGTGAAACAGGAGTTACGGGTGTGGAGGTTGATGGTTTGTGTCTTTCCTCATACTTGTAATTGGTGCTGACAACATATTTTGATAATGCAAAATAGCAGCATAAGATTGCGATACACGGAAGATACGGCTGTATATGAAGAGATGGGAAACAGCATGAATGAGAGCACACATTACACCTACTGGAGGTCCCAGTTTACTCAGAGAGAGAGACTTAATGTCCACTTGTGGGTGGACAGCACATCACACTTACAGGCGGTGTCAGGGAAAAAAAAGCGAGTTAATAAGGGGTTTATAGTGTAGTAGCCGTGTCAGATGTGAAGCCTGGCGTCCGTGTCTTGATGCCCACGAGCTCGACTCTCTCGCCCGCTCCACTCATGTTGCACAACGTGGCTGTTTTAGGGCAAAAAACAGCAGAGACACCAGAGGAAAGCCGAGAGGGAAGAAGAGGGGAGGAGGGCCAGCGGAGAAAGAATTGCAACTGTCATCACAAACAAGAACCATCTGTCTCATTTGTGTAACTTGTTTTCTTTTAATATGAGAAGTATGCTGAAGAGATCTGGGAGTTTGAGAGAGGCCTGGGAGGGCTGGGCCCTGGGCTAAAGCCAGCCTTCTCCTGGGTTCTCTGAGCGAGTGGCATTAATATCCAGCCAACCTGCACTGTTAACCCTTCACACTCACAACACACACACCGAGAGAGAGAGAGAGAGAGAGAGAGAGAGAGAGACAGCATCAGAAAACCTTTAACCTGAGGTATGCAGGGGTACCTGAGGTGTAATTTGAACTATTAGCCGCCTGTCTGGGAGACGAATAGGCTGGAAGATTTATGTGAAAGAGTGAAATGACACCATCGTTATCTCATTACCTCTCATACCTTTAGGAAGTATTTACCAGAGGAGAACCAGCGCTTCTGTTAGATGTAACACACGCTAATTGAACAACACATCAAACAAATTGTATTTGTCAGGTTGTTTTCATTATAAAGTTTGCGTGACTTATGTGATTTGTGTACCTGTCATTTTTATGTTGATACACTGAATAAAAGTCAGTTCAGGAGCTGAAACCAGAACTTCTGGGGTTTTTCCCAAGGTAAGAAAACCCCACTCAAAATCTCATTGACATTATTAGTAATGTAAAGAACTACAAGTGCAGCCTTTCTCAACAGTCTGTCATGTGGATCGCTTCAAGTGTTCAAGTTAGACTGGTACATTTTTATAAAGAGATCTAATATTATTTATACAATATTTCTGTTTTTAGAGGCCTTTAACAAACACCATTTCCCAGAATCCCTAAAGGGTTGAGTCAGGAGTTCATGGTTGGCTCAGACATGTCTGTAATAACAGCAGGACAGAGAGGACAACATTTTTAGACAGCAGAAATTATGGCTATAAAGTTGGAAAAATGACTGTAGAAGAGACGCTTTGTGAGCAAAACCAGGTTACTACCGCCATGCCAATAAATATTCATGAGAGCTGTAGTTTTTTTTTGTTTGAAATAATTTTAAAATCTGTAAACATCAAAATCCCAGAGTTTTCATCTTCAAACAGCGAGCACTGTAGTGGATGCAGATGTGTCTTAGAATATGGAAACTCAAACAACACACAGGCTGATGACAGAAATACTGAATGAGAGATTGCACTGAGTTACAGAAGCAAGAGGAACAGCTGTCGGACTTTGGCTCTCACTTGCCCTGTTACTATGGATATAGTGCAGTGTCCAACTTTAAAGATGTGTCTCCTGCTGTAGAAATGCTTTATCCAGTTTGTATTATTATATACTTGTTTTAATACTGACTAGGTTTAACAAATTAAATAGTATTTTGGAGAATATTACTGTTTTCTTTACCAAAAGTCAGATGATCTGGAAGATGTTTACAGAGTGGAGAGTGTAGTGTAGCGTCTAGGTTCACTCAACAGTAGAACTAATATATGTTAAATTGTGTTCATTTTAAAATGATTTATAAAATCTCTGTAATTTACATATTTACATAATCATGAATCTGCTATGAATCTATTTCATTAGAGGATACTTGTGCTGAATGTGGTTTCTTGTTGGGATCTTGTTGCTTGACAAGAGCTTCGGCCATCAATGCCTTTACATGACAAGAGGTTATAATACCCCCCCGAGCAGCACTATGCTACAGTGATTGGGTATCAGAAAGTGCAAGTGCAACAAAAGACGTGATGTAGACATAGAAGCAAAACAAGAGGGTTGCTTTGCATCTCTGACAGCTCTGGGTGAGTAAAGGAGTAAAGTTTGATGCTGAACTTACAAGGTTTCTTCCAGAGTGGTAAGTAAACAGCTGTTAATGCTAACCTTAGCTATGTAGCAATAGTGAAAGTTACAAATAGCTCCTTTAACACGAGGTGCAACTTTTGCTACTAAGGCCACAAGTGATGATTACAGGGTGATGGCAGTGCTAAAACTGCAACACAAGTACAGGAGAGTAAATAAAAGTAAAAGTAAAAGTAAAAGTAAAAGTAAAACTAAAAGTAAAAGTAAGTAAATAAAAGTAAAAGTAAAATTAAAAGTAAGTAAATAAAAGTAAAAGTAAGTCAAATAAAGTAAGTGAATTGAGTATGTAATGTCAATTACAGCTATATCTACCTAAAGAACATTAGGCAACACCGTAGCTTACCACCATAAACTAGTAGTAGCAGCAGAAAGTGTAATGATTGAGAAGACACGTCTGCGTCCTGATCCAGTGATTGAGCAGTGGGATTTTTGGTCCTGAAAGGATTCTGCATAGATAGATAGATAGATAGATACTAGTATAAAATGAGCTATGACTAGTTTCATTCCACAAATATTTGTATCATCCTTCATAAACCCATATTTGTTGCATTTTAAATTTGACACACTCCCACAAAAACACACACACACACACACACGCACTAAGTGGTAAAACCCTACTGTCAGCCTCTTGTCTCCGCCACAACCGCAGCAAACCACAAGAGGCATTAGAGTTCTCTGACTGACTGACTGCCTGACTGTACATATGGCTGTCTGACAGGCTGAGCACACACATACGAGCCCACAGACATTCCCAATCAGTGTGGCCACCACCACCCATCTCATCTGGGCCATCATGGTAGCTTAATGAAGGACAGATCCCCCGCCATCGTAGGCCGAGAGCGGTTAGAGTTACACTTTCTGCAGAGGGGGAGCGGACTGGAACCAGTGTAAGTCAAAGATATTGCAGGAGAAAGAGCGAGAAAGCCAGAGTTGGGGAGGTGGGGGGGGGGGGGGGGGGGGGGGGGGGGGGCAGTATGCTATTGATAGAGACAGGAGGAGGGAAAAAGCTTGTGCCATGTGGTCTGCATTTCGCTGTAATCCCTGCTCTAGCCCGGTGTTCCTGCCTCTGTTCCCTCTTCTGCCCAAACCCAATCAGACGGTTGCTGAAACCCGAGTGGCAGCTCTGGTTCTTCCTGAAACCAGACTACCAGGTTCCCAGCGCCGCGGGAAACACATCCATCTATCGCTGCTTGATATACTGTATGTGGTGATGTACGGCGCATAAATTGTGTTTATAGGTGTCAGGGGTGCAGGGAAGGACCTCGGGGTGTAATGTACCTCACACAAACAGCACACGCACACACACAGATGAAATGCTGCACGGTGCACGCTGTGGCCACATAATAACGCAGCTGAAAGACACGGGAAATGGACGATTTTATTGAAATATGTGTATGTCTGTCAGCAGGGCTGTGTGTGCGTGTGTGTGCGTGTGTGTGTGTGTGTGTGTGTGTGTTTCAGGGCTTGGTGGTGGAATAGGATCTGCTCTCTTTCACTTTCCATCCTTCTGTCCCCTCATGTTCTTTCTTTCCTTCTGGGCAACATTGTTTTTGTGGCATTCTTTCTCTCTCTCTCTCTCTCTCTCTCTCTCTCTCTCTCACACACACACACACACACACACACACACAACACATAGTTTCTCTTGAAAGAATCCACAACAGTCAATTTTTGACACAGCATATATTCCGTATTAACATACATTCATAGGCAGTATAGTCTTCTTCAGTGTATAAGTCTTTACAGATCTACAGTATGCCTCTATAATGATAGCACGTTATTATAGGAAAGCTTGGCTTTATGGTGGTGGTACAAGACAACAAGAGTCCCGACAGTGGCATGGCAAACTGTGTGTGTGTGTGTGTGTGTGTGTGTGTGTGTGTGTGTGTGTGGGATTAAATTGAATATGTGGCTGGAGGTTTGTCGCTGTGGGGCGAGGGCTCTATGTGCGCTTGGAGAGAAAGTGCTTCAGTCATCATGCATGGTGAACATGCTCGGCAACCCTCTGGCAGACCTCTTTGTGTGTGTTTACACGGTGTGTGTTCGCTGGTGCATGCATGTCTCTGTGTGTTTACTTGTGTTTGCGTTAAGCCAACTAGCGTTTGGCAGATGGCGACATGCAGGAGGAGGCCAAGATCAACATCAGTCCAAAAAGAGCACGCAAGAGATTTTCACAATAAGATGCTCTGATATGGTAACAAATCTTTTTTATATCTGATCTGGAATCTGTTTCAGTACAGGGTTTCTGGTTTTGCAGGTAGCAGGTATGGATGAATACAGGTGTTGCTTTGGAGTATGTGAGTGTGTTTTGGTGTCTGATGCCCATCACCTGCCGGAGCTACTGGCCGACAGAAAAGACAGAAAGGAGCTGACAGTGGCTTTCACCTGTTCATCATCGTCCTCCCTCTGACGGAAAGAGAGTGAGTGTGTGTGAGTGGAGCAGCATCAGGGCTTTGCAGGGGGCAAAATAAATGAGTCAACAGCAAGTGAACCTCAGCGCAGCGCAGCCATGTACACTCAGAATCACAGAGAGTCCGTCTGCGACTCATTCCTCTTCGTTGTTCAAGTCCATCCTCCGACAGATTTGGCGTCTCCCTTTTTGACATCCAGCACTCAGAGTGAGTCACCGAAGCAGCAGCAGCAAGGACAGAGGGCAAACGACACTCCTCTTGACCCCACCCTAACCCCTTAATCCCACCCACCCATCTGCCCACCCATGGGTCCAGTTTGTCCCTTATCTCCACTCGTCTGTCCCCTCCTTCTAGGTCCACCCCCCCCCCCCCCCCCCCCCCCCCCCCCCCCGGTCAATCACCTCAGTCTCAACAAATAAGTTAAACATTACAAAAATAAGAAGCATCAATGACAAACCAAACATGAGAGTGAGGGAGGGGGACAGAAAGTGAAAGATGCTCTCTACTTCAGAAGAAACAAACTGCCTCCGTAGCTTTGTAGGAAATCCCATGCATAAACTACTGATATCCATTACGGTGGCACAAAATGAATAGGATGACCTTTGACCTCTCAGCCACTCAGTCTGTTTCCGTTGACCAGTAGTAGGAGGGTGGGGTGGTTTCAAGCAGGAGAAGAGGGAGCGTCACAAGTCCTCCTCGCTCCCTCTAAGCCTTGGTGATTGAGAAAGAGTGTGGGGCGTTTGTTTTGTTCATCAGCAGCGCCTTCTGTGCTCCCACGTCCATCACCGGCAAGTGTGCATCTCCACCATTTTGCGGCACTGTTTGCATTTGACGTAACAGCACCAGTGGAACTTACAGCTGCACCTGTCCACCACCTCCACCTCCTGCGTCTGGAAGCCGCGACCGCAGCACATCAGCTCGCAGCCGTCAATGGCCTTCGACGTTCTGTTACACTGGCGGCCCACCGTGCCCAGCATACCCGGCGTGCGTGGATCATAGTCACAGAAATCTGGACTGGGGTCCAGGTAGACCAGGTCTTCGTCCGTGTGAGGTTTGAACTGGGAGTTGCGAGGCACCAGGACTTTGGTGGTGCCCACCTTGCGCTGCTCCACCTCAGTGGCGCCGTCAAACTTCTCCTTGATGACGTTACCCACCTTGCGGAAGGGCGGCATGGCTTTCCAGCAGGTCTTTACCTCACAGGAGCCTGACACGCCGTGACATTTGCACTCCACACGCATGTGGGACAGGATGGCCTGTAGAGAGGCCAAACAAGCTGTGATTAGCACACAGACACTGAGATACGATGATGCATCATATCCATCAAGACGAGCTGCTCTGGATACCAACATCCAACATCCACCCCTCAAACAAAAGTGAAGAATTTTGACTTGACTGCTGTGAGACTTCACATATTTCAGACCTGAATCTAATTCTAAACTGGGATGGACAGGGGATGGCAAAGCCTAATATTTAACGAATATTTAGGTCTATTATTTATATTTAGGTCTATTCTCCTTGCACGTATTAAATAGATGTAGTACTTAGTATTTACACCAAGGTCTGCCAAATGAATAAATGTAATGTCATGTAATATTTAGGACGTTCTCAGTTTTGTGAAACTCACTATTAACAACTGTTAATAACAAATGAAAATGTTGAAAGCAGCACCAGAATGCCAGCATTCAGAGACTTGACACACTATGAACTGACTGACTGACAAACTTTTATTTGTTCCTTTTATCATCTATATCTTTAATTATATTTATATTGTCTTGTAAAGCACTCTGTAACTGTGTTTTGAAAGATGTTATATAAACAAAGTTTTACGTGACGTAACAGACCGGAGACTTTATAGGACTTGTCTCAAATGACTTTAGATTATACTTGAATGATTTCAGACTTGAACTGGACTTTTGATAATTTAAGACTTGTCTTGAAGTACTTGAGCCTTGATGTAGACTTGTGTCAGATTACATGGAATCATTTTGAAAGACTTATCTTCCCTGACTTGAACCTTGATTTGGAGTAGTATATTCATCTTTTTCTACATCTCAAATTACTTAAAACTCAGTCATCTCAAATAAGTTGAGACTGGACTCATTTCCAGAAACTCAACTTCTCAACTTTAGAAAACATCTTCCTCTAACACCTGCGCAGTGTTTTCTTCAGTAGGGTTCATCTTTCCTACCTTTCTTCCAGCCTCGTTGTTGTGCAGGTTCATGAGAGCCCGGCTGGAGGACTGGCCTTTACTCCTCTCTCTCACATCCACAAAGGACTGAGAAAAGGCCACTCCATACGCAATGTTATCACTGCAGCCCGACCACTGGAACCCTATGACACCATATCAAGAAGAGATGTTTCCTGTCTTTAAACACTACATAAACATGACACTTAAATGCAACACAAACTTTTATTTTGGTATTGGTGGCTCATTGTAGTAATGCATGACCTGGTACTGATGTTGTAAAAGATCTGAGTACATTACACACACGACTAGATAATTAATATGCTACCTGTGATATCTGTCCGGTCCTTTCAAAATAAAATAAACATTTAAATGTCACATATTTATTGCATTAAAATGTACTGGGTCAGTTGTTCCTTCTGTTTCTTTTGCATGTGTGTGTGTGTGTGTGTGTGTGTGTGTGTGTCTGTGTTTGTGTGAAAGAAAGAGAGAGAGAGAGAGAGAGAGAGAGAGAGACCTACCCTCTGGACTGACTCCATGTACATTGTGGTCGCAGCCACATTTTTCCAGCTCTCCGCTGCTGCAGGCCCTTGTGACCGCAAACGCCACACTGGCTGCTGAGATGGCATACACAAAGGCTGCCTCACGGGTGCCTAGCACACGCACACACACACACACACACACACACACACACACACACACACACACACACACACACACATGCACAAACACAGTCATATTGTTTCATTATGCAGCTGAAAGGAGCTTCTTATACTGAATTGAAAAAGCAGTTTGTATTAAAGTCTACATGAGCCCAGACATTAACATGCGGGAGGAGCCAACACAAATGGAAACAAACTAAAAAAAATGTCACAATATTTTTAAGATGTTTAGATATATTTAAGTTGACGGATAAAATGTTTGTGACAGGATTCACTGCAGTGTATAATCTTACCCTGGGTGACCACTTTGCCAAACACAGGCATTGTCTCCAGAGTGGAGCAGTTCCATCGACGGTTGCGAAACTGAAACTGACACTCGTCTATGGCGAGCTGGGCTCCACGACGCACGGCATCCATCACCTCCACGCTGCGCTTACAGATCTGAACCTTTAGCAGCGACACACACAGGAGCTACATCAGCTACAGTACACATACATACTGAAATAGTGAGTTTCGATGTTGACATGTTGTCACCAAATCAATGGTGGTGCCTTTCTGTAATTCATGTGAACAAATGAGACCAAGATGAGAGTTTTAATGCCTCCACATTATAACAGAAACATATTAGCTTTCAGGCAAATATCAGGAGGTTCAGGATATGGTTCAGGTATGTTGCACGTATTACAAATAGTGAATAAAGTCTTCACAGCTCATCCATAGACAGGTATGCTCACACTCTCACCTTCACCTTAGGCACAATGGTTTTCCCCCACTTTTTTTTTTCCAACCCTCCAAAAGTTGTATTTCCTGCTGCCGACGCCACTTTAAGGTAAGCACTTATCTGAATGTATTTATTAAAGCTAAAGATAAGAAGAAATATGCTCCAACACATATCTTAATGTGGAGCTCTTTCAAACACTCGCCGAACAGCCTGGAAGCAGTGCAGAGATATTTCCTTCCAAAGTTAAGAGCGAGCCTCAGACCAGGCCAAAGTCAGGGGCGGGAGCTCATGGCTGTCAGTCAATACATTTTCAAACACGCTCCTAATCTACTACTTTTCTCACACTGAGGCTTCAAGCTAGCGTTAGCCGCTGGAAGATGTGGCTAGGGCTGACTCACAGACTAGCAAGCTTCTGATTCGCGCATTACCTAATATCAGTATATATGACAAGGGTGAAAGTGAAGGACTTTGTGTAACAGAGCAGTGCTAAGCTAGGCCCATGCTAGCACTAGCTTGATTTCCAGAACTTGCATATTGTAGCTTTGATTTATTTATTTATGTGTAAAAACCTAAAACAGGTAGTCTCACTGGTTGACAGCATTAAAACTTTAAATATATGATTGTTTTGCACTTTTTTCAAACTTTACACTTAAACAGATACACATTCCAACAAACCTATAGCGGCGTATTCACATTATAGCCGAACTGTGCTGCGTGCTGCGCATTGGTTGACAAAGTATTCACCACTGTGGAACGCCCGATGGTGCTGTAGTATAACTAAATAGCACCATCTTAGCTACAATGCTAATGTTAAGTTTTGTTACAAACCTGGTATAACTTATGTCTTTCTTGCCTGGTCTCCATGAGGCCAATTTGTTATTGAATATTGAATAGTTAGTTTGTGTTTATGGTGTAACAAGTGAATCATTGTTGTTAGTACTTAGTAGTGGAGAGTAGTAGAGGTGTGAACCTGTCTCTGTATGAGGCCTCGTAACCTCTCGCACGTCTCCTCATCCCTGATGCTTCCCACTGACGACAGCTTGGCCAAATACCTGACAGAGAAAAAACACAACAGGTTCTGTTTAGAGCACAGTTTTACAGTTTTGTTTTCCAAAAGGTAAAGGAAAGTGTTTACAGGTGAGCGGAAAGAACATCCATAAGACTTAATCTGATGCGTACACGCATGACTGATCTCCACCACGGTGTCACTTCGGTTCTGTTATTGTCACAGTTAATGTTCCCTTTGAATTAGATGACACCGTTCAGATGAAGCAGGGATGGTGTAAGGACGGTTAGTTCCCATGACGTTGTGGGAATGTTTTGGATAAATGTCTGGTAATGAGGACACTGAGAGGAGGGAAAGTGGCTTATCACACACACCACCTCTAGGCCAGACAGGTCAGGGAGATATCCTGCATACACACACACACACACACATAATCTGAGAAAATGGCATTGGTCTGGATGCTGTGACCCTCACACATCCACCTCACGTCACTTCAGTCTCATATCTCCTCGCCCAGCTGCACCTCACAGAAATAGGCTCGCTTTCTTAAAGTGAGCCTCCCTCAGCGGCAGCAGCCCTGGTTCTGTATTGTTCTCCTCAAACACATGTTGAGTCTAGAAAATCATAGTTTTTCTAAAACAAAGTGAGGTGATAATTCCTCACTACTGGTGCAGTTTCACTTGACACAGTCATTTTTCCAGAAACGAGGCACAGAGGACAGATCACGCCTGCAAACACTTGAGTCAAAGGAAATGCTTATTTGCACTATTAAAAGTGGAGATTAGTTTTTTTTGGCAATTTTGAAACTTTTGTTTCTTGTTTTCTTTTGCATTTTTAGACTTCATTTTTATGACTAAGTAGACTTCTTTTAATGTTTATTTATACAGCACTTTTCTTAACAAAGTTACAAAGTGCTCCACAGAAAAATGAAACCAGATAAAATAAAAGGGCTAAAGAGCTTGAGCGTTGTAGAAGTGAAGACAACAAGATGAATGAGAATGATTCAAAAAGCAAGTAAATAAGAGTAGAACAGTATTAAAAAACATATTAAACATTATGCAAAGGGATCGCACAATAGGTAAAGAGAGGCAAAAGAATATGTCAGAACAATAATTAGGAATGAACGATAAACACATATCAAACATTACCAAAGGCTAAGACAAACAGATGTGTTCTAAGAAGAGATTTGAAAGAAGGTAATGAGTTATAGCATCTGATTTCAGTCAGGAGAGGGGAGGCGGGGGCTCTAATACCAAGAGCCCGGTCACCCTAAGTCACAAGCCTCAACCTTTGGGTGACCAGCAGGCCTCCTTCTGCAGATACCATGTCAGTAAATCTAAGATATAAATGGAAGCTAGGCGGTTTAAAACCTTAAAAGTCAGCAATAAAATGTTTAAAACCAATCTGAAATCTTACCAGTACAGGAGAAAAGTGATTTCACCAGTTTGTTCCAGTAATCGGACGAGCAAGTCGTTTAGCGTTCAACGTTCTTTCATCCAAATATCCACATCCAAACTTACCTGCATTAAACCCAAGTAGCACATTTACTGTAGACACAACTGATGGCAACCAAAGCTGCATATAATGAGAAATGCCCCATTTCTCATAATAAACGTGAAAATCCAACTATTGTGATATGAAGTATTTGCAGGCTCCTCTGTAAAATGGGCAGATTTTGAATATCAGAATGGTTCTTAATAAAGGCAAATTCCAGCAAAATGAACTTTCAGGCTATTATTCTGTACAAGTAGACATGTTTTTCCTTGAGGTTTCTCAAGCTTGTTTTATGAGTCTCGGGTTATGAGTTCCCAAGACCACACATACCTCTGTAAAGCCCTGTTTGCCCGTCTCAATCAAGCCCTGGCACCGATCCAGATTGCAAAGATTTCTGCTGTCAGATTATTGACAAAGCTGTAATGCACAACATAAAGTCACGCTACCAGTGTTTTACACCGGTGGACAGGATCGATCGATATGACAACCTGATTATTTATCTTGTTTTGCTGGTAGCTCAGCTCTTTAAACCCTCCTGTGCTTGGGATAAAAGTAATAGACATTTAGCATTAGTGCATTATGTTTAATACTATTTGTAAACGTGGTAGTATAATTAGTATATCAGAGGTCAAACAGCTCCTCCTCTCCATTCACCCTTTCATCTGCTCCTCTCAACAGTCCAGATAATGTCTCTCTCTTTCTCTCTTGCCTCTTTGATGGCTGCCTTCTTCTCTTCCCATCCAGACAGTGTCAGTATTTAGCACTCATCGCTGCGATAACCCCGCTCTCTCCCACTCCACCACATCTCAGCCACATCCGCTCATATCCAGCCTCTGGGGTGACCTCACTCTCTCATAAAGTCGAAGGCCCCATCCTTTGTCAGAGTGTCGGGACGGGGACATCCACAAAAACGGGTTTTCTTCACTTTAAAAAAAATGCCCACACCAAAAAAGCTAGTGTAGCTTAGTTTTTCTGCCTTTATTCTGAAAGTTGCAGTAAGAAAGACAGTAAAGTCAGGGAGAGAGAGAGAGAGAGAGAGAGAGAGGAAGACATGCAACAAAGGGCCACGGGTCGGATTCAAACGTGGACCTCTGTGGTTTGGATTAAGCCTTTGTGGTATGCGCTCCGCCAGGTGAGCCAAAGTGTACGCTTTACTTTAAATATTTTCACCGCTTTATCTTGCCGTCAAACAGCCCTTTCCTTTGGAACTACATTTCTTTCAGCTGTTGAACTATGTGTGTGTATTCCTACTCACGTATTTAGCATATTTAGCGCATTGAAAAAGAAAGAATGACTAGCTCTGATGAACCCACTGTAGCTGCCCGCCACAGCAGACAGACACGATTACAGAGACCAGCTGGTCAACATATAATATGTACATATCTCCCTCAGGAGCTGGTAGAGACCAAAAACAGAGAAAAAAGGAGCCCAACAAGTAAATGCAAACACATCCAAATGAATACTGTTGTTGTTCCATGTCTACTGCTTTTAGAAATGGACAACGTCCTCCATAAAAACATTTCAAGGGGACCAAACACGTACGTCAGCGCTCCGAAGTGTTTCACTGACTCAACGCGAGGACGCTACTGTCACGGCTATTTACAAAAGAGAACATATAGCCAAATATTTTATGAATTGTTTCAAATGGTAAATGAACTTGTTTCATGTGGAAAAACACAGTCAGACAAAATACAGGCAGACCCTGACAGAGAGAGAGAGAGAGAGAGAGCACCAACACCAGCAGCAGCCTGGCTCTATCACTTTACAAAAAGAGCAGTGATATAATAATAACGTCCTAAAAACAAACGTAAAGTCTCATTAACTAATTTCACAAATCATTTAGCTGGAAATGTTTTGTGAATTGAATTGTAGTAAATCGTTTGATTTAAATTTAATTTGTTGGGGGAACCCTGAACCCCACTCTTATTTCTCCTCCTAAAACAACAGGTCTCCCCCCCCCCTTCTGTGCCTGTGTGGATTGAGTCCAACTCAGCTCTGCCCTGCTCTGATTTGCTCCACTGCAGTTGCGAGGTTTTCATCAAAGCCATGTGCGGCGTTTGATCCCTCTTTGTTATTCAGCGTCGCCCTGGGCAGGGCGCTGCGGTCAGGCCCAGGCGTCCAGCTGGGAGAGCATCGGACAGAAAATGCACAACGACGACTGAAAGCTGCTCCTCTGGCGAGCAGCGCCGCACACACAAAGGCACAAACAGCTGGATGGCATCCCGCTGGCCTGACGTTCACCCTGGAAACATTTAATAAACATTGGATAAGCTGTTATTCAGGTGATTTTCTGTGTATGTGTGTGTGTATACACGCGTGGGAATAGTTTAGTGCAGGCCTTCGACGAGTGTGTGTGTGTGAGCATTTTCAGCCCCGTCTCACTTTATCTGTTCATTCTCCTGTGTGTACCCTTCGCTTCCCAGAGACGAGGTTAACAAAACACCTCAACAAGGAGACATAGGAGTCAACCCGTAGAAGGACAGGGCAACACACACACACACACACACACACACACACACACACACACACACACACACACACACAGACACACCATCATCCCACATCTCATCTTCATTCCTCTCCCTCTTCTCTCTCTGGCCTCTGGTGGTTGCGTGCTTAAATCCCAGGGGCCTAAGCCCAGTGGAGCCAGTGATCTTGTGAAGGCTGCGATGTGTAATGCAACACAAACACACAGCGGCCTGCGAACGCACTAGTGTCCAGGTGGAATGCTCCATACCTCCCACCCAGAGCCCCCCGCGGCCTCATGGGAGGCTGAAACTGAAAATAAGAGATAATTCTAAACAGAGGAGACACTTGTGACGCAGGTTGTTGTGTAGACAGGAAATGGAGGATCACGTAAAAATGGTGAATACCATGCAAAACCACATTTTTATTAACTATAAATATGAATAACTTTTTTTTTTTAATAAAAAGTACTTGTTATCAGAATAAGTATTTCATTGTAAGATTAGTGGATTCGTTGATCAACATGGAATAAATCAACTATTTTAATAATCAAATAACAGTTAAGTCACATGGAATAAAACAATCTCTTGGAGCTTCATTCTGAGTGAAGACCGTGAGATGCTGCTGAAAGATCGGAAGGCAGTAAATGGATTTTTGAGATTAGATTAGGTCTGTTTTGTTGGCACATACTTTTACCAATGGTTAAAGGAATGGTTAAAATAATTACTTGCTCTCTTGCAGGGAGTTAGATGAGGAAGGTTAATGCCACTCTCATGTCTGTAAGGTAAATATGAAGCTACAGTCAGGAGCCAGTTAGCTTAGCTTAGCATAAAGACTGGAAACAGGAGGAAACAGCTAGCCTTGCTCTGCCTGAAGATGACACAATCCACCTACTAACGCCTCTGAAGCTTTTTAATTAACACGTTTTATTTTTTATCGTTTCATGTTGTTTGTTTTACCTGTGCACAAACTGAAATGTAAAAACAGGTTTCTGTTTTACTGGAGGTTTTGTGCCTGACTTCTTTCTGGCTGAGAGCAATGCACAGATATGAGAGTGGTATGTATCTTCTCATCCAGCATATTTCCCATAATGTCAAATTATTCCTTTAAGTCATTTCTCAAACAAAAAAAAAAGAAAAGCTTTTTGCTGGTTCTTGTCTTCTTTAGCGTGAGAATTTGCTGGTTCTTTTTTATGTTTCGTTTGATTTTAGATGGACTATTTTCATGTTATCAGACAAAACAAGCAAGTTAAGTCTGTTAAGTTGAAGGAAATCCAGGTCAATAACTTTTGCTAACATGGTGCTAAGATCCCTCAGCCTCATGTCTTTTATTTCTTTTTCATTTAATCTAAATTCCCTTATTAAACCCTCTTTCTACCTGCTTCTGTCAGTTTTCCACAGCTCTAGGCTTGTATTCAACGTTGCACACTGACTATAAAAAGATTCTTATCAACTATAAAGGAAATTACATAAGGGCTAACGGAGAAGAGAAAAAAAAGTGGAGAGAGGGGGATATAGAAGCTGGACACCTCCACATGACAGTTGTGCTTCAGTAAACTTCACACGGTTCTGCACACACTCATGCACATACACACACACACACACACACACACACACACACACACACACACAATGACACAAACTGTAGCACACTCTCTGCACCTCCATCATCTGTAATGTGTATTTATATGAAAATATCCTCATGTTTACCTTTCCAGCACTGAGCACACAGCGGAGGTACACAGTGACAGGTAAATATAGCGTGGATGGGAAATGCGAGGAGGAGAGCTGCGAGCAAGAGTCTAAGAAACGTCTTCTCTACTGAGCCACTGTTCACACGACTGAAAAGAGCTAACAGACCTGCCAGCAGCACTGCAACAAGCACGGACAATATTTTCCTTTAGCTTCAGACCAGTAAAGTGCCACGGGGAGAAAGAGACCGAAACAAAACGGTAGCTCACTTTCACAAACACACACACAATAAACCCTCAGAGTCGGAGAGCCTGCAGGCAGCAGAGGTTTAAAGTGCTGGTAGAGACCAGTGTGACCTCAGCTAACCCTCCCTGACCCCTCTGCAGTGGACACCTACAGTATGTAAAACCTATAGTGACCTCTAGAGGGCACTGTTCTCCCAGTTTACCTTCACATGCCTGACTCAACAGTTGTAGATGTTCAGTGTCCTGGCAGTTGAAGAGAGAGTGTCCTCACCAGAGGGTCTGTTTTTCCATCTGTTCCTGAGGAGACACCTCTGTCTGTTCACTGCATGTTGATCTGAATAAAGCACTGTTTAGGTTCTTAAACGACAGATAGATGGGAAATAATAAACCTGTCTGTATACGTGTTCTGTTTGGAACAAAAGTTCGATTTTTCAAGGTCTGATCTAAAGCGAAAATAACATGGTTAAATTCTCAAATACTTCAGTGCTGCTGTTTGCCTTTCTAGAAAGCAGCAGGGAGGGAGGGGGAGCTGAGTAAAAAGCATAAAATCCTACTGTTTGCTTCACCTTGAACTGTGACTGCATTATGCTTTTTAAAGAGCTGTTGCACACCTCTATATATCAAAAGACATTGACACCAGTCCAGATCACATATTTCCTGAGGACAAAGAAAAAGAGGAGGTGCAAAGAAAACAAACCTCGCTCACACTGACCAACACTGACTCACCCAACCTCGTACTGACCTCTGAACCTGTCTCAAGTCCAGTGTCAGTGAGAAAGACTGAAACCCAGCTGTCCTAAACTGCAGCTGACCCCTGAACTCTGTTTCTCCCAATCATTATTTTACCGTCATTGTTCATAACAGGTGACACCACATTTTGAAGATTTTCTCCCACAAAATATATGACTGAGTGACTCATTGCCTCAATCAAGAATCTCTTTCTCGACTGCATGTTCTTCATGTCATGTTAAAGATGATCGGACTATTTGAAATGAGTTGATCTAGTATCAATCTAAAGACAAAGAGTCTGTATTTACAAAAAGCATATGATTTTAAAGGTCCCATATTGTATAATGTTAGATTTCCATGTCTTTTTTGATTATAGATCAGGTCTAGGTTCTATATTAATACTGTGAAAGTATCCAAGCGCTCAGTACACAGAGAAATGCACACAGCATATATTCAGAAACTGAGCATTAAAATAAGCTGTCAGGACTTCTGTAACTTTGTGATGTCACAACAAAGCAGTCACTGCTCTCAGCCATGCCCCAAGCCCCACCCACCTGGACCCACCATCCAGCCTTGCAGGATTTGGTTTCTCTGAGTCTTTACCTGAAATCTGCTGTATTTTTAGTCAGGCTCAGAGCCTCCTCTCTTCTGATTGGCTCACTGACCTGTTGTTACTAGAGCTCCAGAGAGAAGCCTGAGAGAGGAGATGGAATATATATTGAGATGATTTTTGGCTCATAAAACCACTTTTTTCTTATGGATCAACACTTCAAATAAAACACTGGAAAAGTGTAAAATATAATAATAATAACAACAACAATAATAACAAAACGGGACCTTTAAAGATAATCTGGCTTTGAAATGCAGTCTAGGATGTATAGTAGCTTAGTAATATGATTCTGTATTTCACATTAATAATTTAAATGATGAATAAAACTAAAATGTTGATGAAGCAAAACATCAAAATAAAAATAAAGCGTTGCTGACACACAGTGATTGCAGTTGGTGGTGGTAACAATGAGGTGGATCTAATTTTGAGTCATAATACTGAAAATAGCCTTGTTCCTATGTATTCAGTGACAAATAAAAGTAAGAGGGAGACAGTACCTCCAATGGAAAGAATGAAAGATAAGAAGGAGGGAGGATGTGAGGGGAAAGAAAATGGAAAAAGGAACCGAGGAAATCATTTAAAGCCAGACAGTGAAAGACAAAAAAAGAGGAAGCACTGAGAGTGAAGTGATGAGATGGGAAGGAGTTAAAGGAGAGAGTGAAAACTACCTGATGAGATCAATTAACACTTGGACTGAGCAGATCACACTACAAGAGTATGTGTGTATGTGTGTGTGTGTGTGTGTGTGTGTGTGTGTGTGTGTGTGTGTGTGCCCACGCGTGTGTCTGGGTGTATTTTTATGCTGCTGGCTCCACTAGAGCTCATTTCCCCCTAAAAATAACGCGCTCTGCCAACACCACAACCCTCACACACACGCATACACTCGAAAACACACTTTCACACACATTAGGGAAAAGAGGCAGTAAAAGCCATGAAATTAACCTCCTGCTTGGTGTTAGTGCCGCGGCCCCAAAAGGCTACGAACCAGTTAGTGTGTGTGTATCCGCAGGTGTGTGTCAGTGTAATGTTCATGGGCTCATCCAACCACAATCTACAGCCTGTTTTAATGTCACCGTCCTCTGATTGTTTGTCCTGCTTTCTATCATATTTCAGGTGATGTAACAAACTCTCTGGCGGCCATGTTGGAGGTCTGTAGCTCTTGGGAAACAATAGCTGTGAACAGCTGATTGATTCTAAATGCAGGACTTGGCTGCAGCTGATTCCTGAGCTGTGTACCTGTCACCATTTCTGTGTTTAGATTAAGTCAGCTTGTTAGCAGGCTAACTATGGGTGATGCTGCTAGAAAATGTAGCATGTGACCAAAGTGATGTGGTGGTTTTGAGCTGTTGGGTGACGTGCATGATCATATCAGCTTTTGAGTCTCTACATCTCTGTGAAACATCATCCATTCACAGGGGTCCGCCCGTACACTCAGTGTAATATATTAACATGAATGCTATTGGCTCATGTGCTTGGTGACTTTCTTCACCAAGTACTCGTTCACTTCAGGTACACTTAGCTTGTCAACATTTGCTGCCTATGTTGTTACATAGATAAGAGCAGGGAAACTCAACCACACAGCCCATGAGCTGGCTCAATAAGCACAACACAGGGTAAAAGGGGCTAAGAGTCTTGTGATGAAATAAATTAGAAATGTGTCTGTTGTTATTGTAAATCTATTGTAATCTATATTCTTGAGAATGAGTTTCAATTTAAAGTCAATGAGCTGCAAGAAGACAGTGAGGTGATGATAATATGTGAGTTCCCTGAGGAAATATAGTGGGGTAGGGTCCAATATGGAAATAGAAATTTGTATGAATTGACAACATCAAGACTTTCTAATGGCACAGGAGTGAACTGAGCAAATGAACAGGATGACTTTACAATAACACACTGGTAAAGATATTAGACAACTCATTACAACACTAATGATTTAATCTCTTATATTGTCAATTTGTTGGGTGCAAAAGTTCATAAACTTGTCAACTGACAAAAATGGGATTTGCATCCATATCTCTGCATTAGTGATGCGTTTTTCTACAGTATCAAAGATGAACCGCTGGTTGTTTTTATTTTCACATTCACTTAGATAACAAGATGAGTTTGCTTGTAAAGTTGAGATCAGTCATGCACAGTGGGCAGGTTTGGACATGCACCAATCTACGGCTCCTGCTACTGTTTACACAGTTAACACACACGTGTTTAAATTTTCTGTTATACACAAGTTTGTATGTATAAAGAACTCTCTATGTACAAGGGGGGAATTCATTTTCAGCCTGGTTCTCACTTCTCTGGTGTCTCACCATCACTACTCAACAGAATCCCTTAGTTTTATATTTTTACTTTGTTTCTAGAGACCAAAGTGAAACACTGAACTTCACTTCAAATGCCCTTAAATGTTCCTAATGCTCCACAGTTTGCTCATGCATTAATAATTAAGGCAGGGACTTGATATGAGAGAGCCTCAGTTTACAACATGGATTTCAAGGTCTTGACTTAACTGAGTTATGAGTCCGAGAGGGAGTGTGATTTTTGACGTAAATTGTTGCAATTGGGCACTAAGGGTTTTAAAGTAACTTAACTGCCTCCATGAACCCTCCAAGAGCTTCGCTTCAGCCATCGTTGTGTTTACAATACAAGAGGTTATAATCCAGCCTCTGAGCAGCTACGTCTTCAGGTCAGACTGGACTCAACAGGGATTCACAATCACTATTTCACATTAATGATTTAAATGATGAATAAAACTCAAATGTTGATGAAGCAAAACATCAAAATAAAAATAAAGCGTTGCTGACGCACAGTGATTGCAGTTGGTGGTGGTAATAATGAGCGGGAAGACTAGGTGGATCTAATTTTGAATCATAATACTGAAAATAGCCTTGTTCCTATGTATTCAGTGACAGATGATTAAAAGTAAGAGGGAGACAGTACCTCCAGTGGAAAGAATGAAAGATAAGAAGGAGGGAGGATGTGAGGGGAAAGAAAATGGAAAAAGGAACCGAGGAAATCATTTAAAGCCAGACAGTGAAAGACAAAAAAAGAGGAAGCATGGAGAGCGAAGTGATGAGATGGGAAGGAGTTAAAGGAGAGAGTGAAAACTACCTGATGAGATCAATTAACACTTGGACTGAGCAGATCACACTACAAGAGTATGTGTGTGTGTGTGTGTGTGTGTGTGTGTGTGTGTATGTGTGTGTGTGTGTGCCCACGCGTGTGTCTGGGTGTATTTTTATGCTGCTGGCTCCACTAGAGCTCATTTCCCCCTAAAAATAACACGCTCTGCCAACACCACAACCCTCACACACACGCATACACTCGAAAACACACTTTCACACACATTAGGGAAAAGAGGCATTAAAAGCCATGAAATTAACGTCCTGCTTGGTGTTAGTGCCGCGGCCCCAAAAGGCTACGAACCAGTTAGCTTGTGTGTATCCGCAGGTGTGTGTCAGTGTAATGTTCATGGGCTCATCCAACCACAATCTACAGCCTGTTTTAATGTCACTGTCCTCTGATTGTTTGTCCTGCTTTCTATCATATTTCAGGTGATGTAACAAACTCTCTGGCGGCCATGTTGGAGGTCTGTAGCTCTTGGGAAACAATAGCTGTGAACAGCTGATTGATTCTAAATGCAGGACTTGGCTGCAGCTGATTCCTGAGCTGTGTACCTGTCACCATTTCTGCAAAGATGTTGTCCAACGCCAAGAAAAGTGACGCTCATCTGATCACACGTGTCATCACTTGTGTGTTGGTGGGGGAGTGAATCAGCTTGTTGTTAACTACCAACACGGTGGTTTCCTTGATCATGTCAACAAAGTGGACAGGCAACACAATCCAGCTAAGCACAACAGCTCACTTTACTAGAGGACTGCTTATAGTTCAGTGCGTTTCATCCTCAGACATTATGTGACCAATAGCTCCTGTGCAGTTGTGCTACGCTAAACAGTGGCTGTTTATCATTTATTTCTTTTGAGGGAAGAATGAAATAGCTAGCTGACTTGCTCGCTAACATTAATTCCAAAATGAAAAGCCTGCATTAATCAAAGTTCAGCTTTGGGAAAGGAAGATAAGGACAAGATGAGGAGACTGAGAGAAAGAGAAAGCGAAAGTGATAGAGATAAGAGGAAGAGCGCACTGTATCCAGGGTAGGATTAACATTATGTCCCTATGCTTGTCAACACAAACAAAAACTGACTGACCTGATCTTTTCATTAGTGATGAGTTTTAATTTTCACATTCACTTTGATAGATAACAAGATCAGTTTGCTTGTAAATTTGAAATCAGTCATGCACAGTGGGCAGGTTTGGACATGCACCAATCTACGGCTCCTGCTACTGTTTACACAGTTAACACACACGTGTGTAAATTTTGTGTTGTGCACAAATTTGTATGTATAAAGAACTCTCTATGTACAAGGGGGGAATTCAATCAATCAATCACTACTGAACAGAATCCCTTAGTTTTATATTTTTACTTTTTGTCTAGAGACCAAAGTGAAACACTGAATGTTACTTTAAATGTCCTTAAATGTTCCTAATGCTCCACAGTTTGCTCGTGCATTAATAATTCAGGGGTATTACCTGGGCAGGGACTTTTGAATTGTGATCCCCATAAAGACAACAACAATGGAATAATGTTGCAATGGATTCAGTGAGCTAGCTGTGGGCTACAACAAAAAAACATAATTACGTAATTGTATTTTATGTTTCAGGTTTAAGCGATGCTGCCATTGAACAGCAGTTCAGTTTTATGTGCCTCACACCAAGGTACAATGTACAGTAAGCAAAGCAGTGGAATAAGGGCTGGATGCAGCCGACTGCAAAACTGCTAGAAAAAATTAAAATAAAATACATTTGTTGGGAAATATCATGATATTCGATATCATTGAATATCGGCCCAAGCCTATTTGATTGTGCAGGAAACTTAAAAAACATGCCATTGAAGCTACAATTATATTTTTTTGATGCAAACTGCAGCAATCAGACCCTAGTTTTAAAGTAACTTAATTGCTGCCATCACTGCTGCAACGGCTTAACATGTTGATTTGCAAACCAAGTCAGTGGGATAAACTACAATAATAAACTTGCACACATACACCTGTGTGCCTTTTACCACAATATATGTGTCTCATTTCCCTCTCTGCACCCCCTGGGTTACCGGGGTTTGTTTTTAGCATGAGAGCTAGTTAGCCGACGGGGACCGAGACGCAACCAACTACCAACTGAAGTCTAATCAATGCAGCCGGTCCACTTGTTGGGCCCGTGCTGGTAAGTCTCACCTCTGCGTGTAAGTGCCTGAGTCATTCTTGTCAGCAACTAACCTGCTGCAGAACTGCACAAAACACATTTTACATACTTTTAGCCTGTGTACTGGCCTCCTGTCTCTATGTTCCCCAGCTACAGCTAAAAAACCCACTCCATACCCTCATTCCCCATCTAGCAACTCCAACATGCCACCACTCACCTCTCCATCATGGTTTTAGGGAAAGTCACTGTTCCCACCTTGTTTAACTTGCCCACTAGCCCATGCATCCAACAGCAGCTGACGTGTACATTCAAAAATGCAATCAGCTGTTCACCGCCCAGGAGCTCCAGCCCTCCGACATTGCCGCCAGAGGGTGTGTTATGGCTCCCAAAAACCCAGCGCACCTCTCTGTGGATCTCCGAGTTCTGTCCCTCGTCTGTCAGCGACCCTGGTGTTTCCTCAAGCTGTCCTGGCAGTAATCTGGTCACCCTGAGCAATTCCCCGTGGCTCCAAAGTGTGACACGATAATTGTGTACACTCTGGTGACAAGAGGTCTCGAAATAACATGCCACAGTTTTACCACATTCATGTGCGTGTGTGTGTGTGTGTGTGTGTGTGTGAGAGAGAGAGTGTGTGTAAGAGAAGTGTGAGGCGCCAGCATGTACTGTGTACCCAAGGCCTTTGCTTTCTCTGGTTACCCATCAGCTGCCACCTCTTTAGCACCTGGTTGCCTGGGACATATGCATATATACGTTCACACACACACACACACACTCACACACACAAAGAAGTAGAAGGACAAAAGAGAGAGACTGATGGTTAGACACAGAAAAAAAGACCAGTGCGTGTGCTCTTCATCCTGTGTTATATATTGGACATTGATGATGACTATGACCCTCCACCTGTTTTGCTCTGCTGGGTTTCTCCCCTGCAGGTACTTGGCAGCGTCTGGAGGCGTGTTTACTTGAACCTGCAGCATCCTGGCTGGGCCTCTAAAGTTCATAAAGTGACTGCCATGGGCCATCTCTCTTTTTCTCCTGGGTTTCAGCATCTTCCCTAACCTACCTCCTTAGGTCAGGAACACACTGGATGCGTGAAATGCACGACTCATGATCCAGAGATTTGTCGTCTCACGTGTGACATGTGTGGTTCACAGCAAAAGTCGACAGTGAAAAGACCCGTTGATGTCATACTGACATCAAAACAGCAACATTATATAAAACTGACTTTCACTATAGTTGTCCAGGTTGAATCCGAATATGACACAGATATGAAGAATATAAATGTATGTTTTTATCCATGTCAGCAGCTGCATGTGGAGACAGAGGCACTTTAGTGATGTTTTATGTTAAGAACAAATCCCAAATTAATTTACAGTGAAAAGAAATACAACAGTTGAGTAGCCTGCAAACTCTATGTAGAAAGATAGAGTTGTCAGTAGCCGTGACGCAGCATACATGCACACGCAAAGCAGGCCGTGTGTTCCTGGTGTTAGTGTCTTTGATTTGCTGCACCATACAAATACACAGAACACCACACTCACACTCCTCACATTACACACACTACTGACCTCTGCCCTATTTACACTCCTCATAGTTATACTAAATTATTTTGGGTTCAATAAATTACTTTTTTATATTCTAATTCTGTATGTGGCCTCCGCTTTTTGTTGCGAGACTTGACCCAGGGTGTAACATAACCATGACACTATAGTGGCTGAGCCTTGTATGAATCAGAATAACATGATAACATGAAGTTTCTGCCATATTCATTTCCAAATGCTGCTTGCTTTGCTGCTGTATCTTTTGATTCACGTTGACGGTAGCACATGGCATCCAAACTTGAACCCACTGTTCCCCACTGAAAGCGAAGTGTTTAAAAAGCAAACACTCAACTCTCTCTAGGTTTTAAGGGAGATGCGCTTTCCTAAGCAAATAAATGAGGATTATAATCCTTTCTGTGGAGCAGATTCATGACACTTTAACTAAACAAATAAATGAATCTGAGCAAGGCCTCTTGTTTTTGTCTTCTCTTTAGACACATGCCAGATGTGATCCTTCTTTTGCCACAGCAGTGGTGTGAGTAATTATTCTGTGATGACATTTTCTCAGGTCAGTGTTTGAGATTTTGTACATTTTAAGAAACTTTTGAAAACATTTTGAAACAAGCGCAGTCAGTTAATATTAAAAATAATAATCAAATACCTCAAACAAGAGTAAGAGTTTACTGCCATGCTAAAATGTCATATATGCTTAAGCTGAATGCTAACGTCAGCAAGCTAACACATGCTAATGACTTGTGTGAATGCTTAGTTGAAGTTTAGCAAGTGTAATGTTTACCAGGTTCACCATCTTAGTTTAGTGCGCCATGCTAACATTTGCTATTTAGTATGAAACAGTTCAGCTGAGGCTGATGGGAATGTCATTAATCTTAAACCAAACTACTGGATGAATTGAATTTTTGACCTGATGTCACTACGAGAAAAGAGTTTTTACAATTCATCCTCTGAGAACCATGAATGTCTGAACTAAACCATCCGTCACATTCACCACTTTGGTCAACTCTGAAATATCTCAACAACTATTGGATGCATTGGCATTAAATTTTGCCAATTCATGGTCCCCAGAGGATGAATCATCATGACCTTGGTGATCCCCTGACTTTTCATCCTCCATCTTAAGGTTGACATTTTTGTTTTGGGTGAAACATCTTGACAGCTATTGGATGGATCGTTGTGCATAGTAGTGCAGACAGTCATGCCCACCTCAGGATCAATTGTAATCACTTAACTTGTCCTCTTTTTAGATTGATTTTAGATTTGTTTTGGAGGGGAGCTTTGTTATACCTTTACTATTAGGCAGATAGAGATGCAACAAAGGTCCCTCACTGGACTTCAACTGAACTTGATAGTTCATGGTTGGCATCTTACTACAGGTTTACACTTTTCAAGTCTGTCATAAAACAATAATCAAATACCCATGTCCATTTATGTAGACTGAAACATGTTTTGATCACTATAATTATTCATCTAGCCTAACATGTTTGCAGTGGAAGAGATGGGGGATGAAATCCACATTCTGTGCAAAAGCATGATCAAAAGTTTATCTGCAGCTAATATTAGGCTTAGGCGCAACTAGGCAAATAAAATGGATATCTTCCAAAGTTAGTCTTTTGGTATGAAATTCCTATTCTTTGCTTGCGCTTACATTGTTTCCTTGTTGAGCTGCGGCAGAGGAAGAGTAACCTATCCTTTAACCCCTGAGCCACAGAGGCGTCCCCACAAGTTTTACTTCTCCAGTGCTTTAGTTTGTGACCATATTTTTGCTACAAAGCAGGGCATATGTTAGAACGCTCTTCGGCTCCCTTGTTGTTTGTGTTTGTAAAGAAGTAAAATATTAATGTGCAGTTATTCTTTTATACCTGTTTGTCACCTGTGGTATTTGGGTTGCTACCCATCACTACAGAGCAGAATCCTTTACATTTAGACCTCTGTTGTAAAACTCCCTGAATGTATAAGAAACTTAAAGCACTGGTTCTCAAACATTTAAACATCAAGGTGAGGACCCTTAAATTGACACAAATTAGACCACGGACCCCCATCTGATAAGATTTTCTCTTTTAGATGTTTTATACATAAAGTGTTTGAAACCCATGACCAAAACATACATACATTCTGTCATTGTGTTACTTATAGATGGAATTATAGTGAAAATAAATGATTCTCCTTTTTGCTGGGGACCCCCAGGAAAAGGCCAGTTTTTGGTTTGTCCAATTTGGGCTACTGTAGAAACATGGCGGTGTAAAATGGTGGGCTCTGTGAAAGAGGACCAGCTCCCTATGTTGATATGAAGAGCTCATTCCAAGCTAATGAAGACACAACAATTCTTAGTTTCAGGTGATTATAGACTAATGAAAACATAATTATGAATATTATATCCTACACACTGGTCTTTTAAATGGTTAAAACAACCTTATTTCTAAGAGTATTGTATATTCATCAATTCTTTGATCTGATTTCAAAGCACACACACGGACACACAGCTGTCTTCAGCTGTGCATGTGACTGTGTATGATCTGGAGCGTGTGTGGTGCTGCTTCTGCAGTCTCTGTGGTAATTACTGAGTGTGTGCCACTGTTGAGCAAGATGCCAGCTTACATACTCCATCATGAAAAAAAAAAATGATACACACAAAAACACAGACACATACACACACAGCAGACCTAGGGCAGGGTGCAGGTGCAGCAGAACCAGTCTGTGCAGGGTAAGAGGAGGAAGAGATGGAGGAGGAGGAGGAGGAGGAGGGCGATGACGGACAAACTAATGAAAAGTAGCATTGAAATCCCTGTTCGGCAGCTGGACACCAAACACGACTCAAGAGCAAAGCGATCACATCCTTGATCGCGGGTTAAAGGTGACAGTGACAGGCAGAGCTACAGGTGAGGTAAATAAACAGTCAGTTCAGGCTGCAGTTGAATGTGATGCAAGAAGCAGCCGAGAGCTGTCAGAAACAGTTTAACTGTGGTGAATCATAATCATTGACAGCAGATTTAAAGACATGATAGTGAGAGCATGTTATATTTCTCCAATACAGTTCATGAGCCGAACAAGTCGCTGCAATTATTACCTTCACCCACGACGTTATGTTTTCACCCTGAGTCTGTTTGTCTGTTTGTTTGTTTGTTTGTCAGCAGTTTTACACAAGAAGTACTGAACAGATTTGCAACAAACTCAGTTCAGGGATGGGGCACGGGCGAGGAAAGAATGCGTACAATTTTGGTGTGGATCCAGTTAAAGGGGCGGATCCAGGTTTATTTTTTTCACTTTTCCTTAAAGTGCAAGATAGAGTACTGATTTAACACATACAGATAAATTCACTAGTCATGAAGAGTGTTACTCTGCCTGTAGAAACAGCAGTATAACATCTGGCTTGTCCCATACTCGGGGTTAAAAGTCTAGACATCTGCTACAGCTTCTGCTGCTTTTGATTTTAAAGAATCTGCCTCCTCAGAGTTGTTTAAAGGTCCATATTTTCCTCTTCTCCTGTGTTATATTTGAAGTGTTGATCCATAAGAAGATATATTTGTGGTTTTAAGAACCAAAATCATCTCAATGTAGTTTTACATCTCCTCTCTCAGGCTTCTCTCTGGAGCTCTGGTAACAACAGGTCGGTGAGCCAATCAGAAGAGAGGAGGCTCTGAGCCTCTCTTCTGATTGGCTGACTGTTTTCTGAGTGATCTAATAGAATTATAGCAGATTTCAGGTAAACACTCAGAGACACCAAATCCTCACCAGATCAGTGACTGCTTTGTTGTGACATCACAAAGTTACGGAAGTCCTGAAGGCTGGTTTTAAGGCTCAGTGTCTGAATACAGTCTGTGAGCATTTCTCCGTGGACTGAGGCTTTGATACTTTCACAGTATTAATATAGAAACTAGACCTGATCTATAATCAAACAACACATGGACATCTACCTTTATACTGCATGGGACCTTTAAAGGGGTACAACTAAATCACTGGGCTGTTCCTTTAATAACTACACTAACCTTATGCGTTCAGCCTTTTTCATTTCTGGGTTTGTCTCCTGACTTCCTGTCACTTTTGCCATCTACAGTAAACACAAGAAAAAGTCGCAGCGTGCTATACATTTCTCAAAGCTGGGAGCACACGTCCACATGTATAAACGTGGAGGTCATATGACCTGCTGTGGTGAACTGCTCTGTATATACACTATATATTTGAGCTGCCACCACTTGTCAACAGCAGTAATCTAATTGCTTCCCGTCCTTTGACCCTGAGTGTACCTGCTGCTGTGCGGGGGGTGAGACTGAAGCGTGAGGGTCTGTGGAGGTGTTGAAGACTCCGACACAGTCCACACAGCCCCACACACACACAGCTTTTCCTCAACAGTGCAATCCCGCAGAGCAGACTGGCAGCTCGGAAGCTTGCCTGTACATGCCTGTTCTGTGCTGCTGTCACCACGCCTTCAGCCCCAAACAGCACAATTACCCTGCATTCAGCGAGGGCAGGCACTGCTGTTTGGCATTGGCCTTAATTTGACTCATTCTGATGAATCTGTCAACAACCTCAGTTAGACCGTCTGCAGCGCTCTCCTGATGTAAACACGGTAGGCTCTAGTGATCCTATTATGAATCTCACAAAGGTGTTAACACAAGGAAATGAGCTGGTATTAAAATACAAACATGACAGTCAACATGCAGTCAGTATTTGGCAAAGCAGCCACCCGTTGAGCCCCGGTAGGAAGATTATAACAGCAGGCAAGTGTGTCAGATAATAACAACTGTATGAATGTCATGATTCTAATCACCCCGGCCTCGATTCTGTGGAAGAGAAAAGGAAAGCCCTCCCTATAAATGATGAGCGATTGCTTGTAAATTTGCAGAAGCTGGGAGGAATGAATGGCAGCAGAAAATGGAGTGGAGCCTGCGGAGGAATGCAGAAACCCACCTAACCACCTCCCACAGGCTGCTGGGAGAGCAGGCACACACATGCGACCCAACCGACCGGCCCCAGGAAGAGGTGGCACTCTGCAGTTCAGCTGCAGGCTCACGCTGTGTGTTATATCCTCGACGGGGGTTTTAACTAGACTCCTGTGGTCTGACTGCTCTGACATCCTCCTGAGTTAAACACATAAATGAACAGTACAATGGGCTGACGTCAGCTTTTACTGAGCTTGTTGAAGTTTTTTATTGTATCTAATCTCCACAGATATCCCTGTAATACTGTATTATGTTCATGTAAACTCTTGGTGTCCACCTGCAGAATTTAATGCTAAACTACAATTAAAGAAAACTGTAATTATGTATATTTTGTTGATAATCTGGCTGTAATATCTATATCTGTCTTCATTTTATAATTTGATCATTTTTAGAAGGAGTTCCCACACTCTTTCTCTTGACCTGCACTGTGACATCAGCATTGACAAAAACATGAAGCATCAGAATTATTATTAAGGATGCAGAGCAGGGGTTTAACTGGTGTGTGAACCTCCTCCTAGTAAAAATTTCTTAGTTTCCAGTTTTCTTTTCTTGTCTTTATTGCCCTTTAGAAGATTACTAGCACATTAAAGTTTTAATGCTTGCACTAAAAAACTCTTCATTCTCTCTACTGGGTCTCCACATCATTTCCAAAATGTAGATTCACCAGAGCAGCTTCTCTCTAATGTGGTTGAGGGGCGTCAGGGGGACAAAACAGACACAGACCTGGTCACTTCGAAACCAAGAAAAAAATACATTTCACACCAACCTTATGAACGTTTTTCTTCACGCTGTAAATGAACGTTATTGTCATGTTTCCATCTGCCATTAAATATATTATTTCATACATAAAAACCTATTTTTTATAAGCAAAATGCAATTTTCATTTTCGATGAAGAATATGAAATTTCGCCAATATGCGTAAAACCTGCCCTTTCCCAAAAAGAACATGTGCGTTTTCACTTGTTGAGTTTTTTTTGTAATGGGGGATGTAGCGGTGTTTGTAAGTTATTAAATATGGGGGAGAAAGAAAGAAAGAGAGAGCGTGAGTGTGGATGGTTAACAATTAACCTGAGCGGGAAAGAGGACATAGGAGGAGGAGGAGGATGTGAAGATGAGGAGGAGAAAGAGAACAGGTGAATGATAAGAGTGGAGGTGAACAAGAGTGAGGGATGTGCTCCCGTCTGTAGAGCCAAGATCAGGGTTAGATATGTGAAGTCCAACTTACAGCCAGTTACTCGCGTTGGCGGAGAGGAGCGCACAGCAGAGCATCAGGACGCACCGCAAAACATATTCCTCGGTCATCTCGAGAGGGAGGGAGGGGTGGTGGGTGTCGGTGAGAGTTGAAATAATCCCGAGCTGGACAGCGGTGAGAAAAGAAAAGGAAAGCGGCGGGGTCCGGAGAAGGCTGTTAATCCATCATCATCCCGCATCCAGTGGATCAGCCACCGGGGAGGCGCGCAGCTCCGCGATCCGTCCGCCCGGTTCTCCCGTCCCTCCCTCTGCACTCAGAAGGGACGGGGAGAGGGGGAAGAAGGAGGGATGCTAAAAATACGGTCAAAACTCTGGAGCCGCTCGGGCTGAATCGGACCCTTCTTCTTGATCAACTTGTTTGCTTTCCTTCTCAGCTGCGCGTTAACGTGAGCCGGGAGAGCGCGTGGAGAGGCAGGCAAATAAAAGCCAAATGAACGCGAGATCACAGGCGGTTCTTCTTCTTCTGCTTCTTCTCCTTCTCCTTCTTCTTCTTGTTTTTCCTCTTCTTCTCCTTCTCCCTCTTCTTCTTCCTCCTCCTCCCTAAAGGCTTATCACCCGCTGCCGGGTCCCGCTCTCGGACAAGCGGGGCTCTGCTGTCTGCGCGCCGCGGGCTCTCCAACTCTCCTCCGACACATGCACACAGTCTGAGCGTAAATACGCACGGCTCCTCCTCACACACCACCGTCTCTCGGTGTGTCTGGCAGAGGAGAGAGTGTGTGCGCTGACTTTAGTTGAGGGGCGGTGCGAGGATATAGAGGTATGGCAGCGAGATGGGAGTTTTCTGGGGATGAAGGAGGCGGGTTTAGTGAGCTGCGAAGGTACTGTGTGTGTGTGTGTGTGTGTGTGTGTGTGTGTGTGTGTGTGTGTGTGTGTGTGTGTGTGTGTGTGTGTGTGTAGACGGGACTTTGTGTGTGTTTTAGAGGTCTCCTGGGAGGATGCAATAGCACAGCCATTCACTAATGCCCTCCCCAGTCACCCTCCACTCCTCTCCAACACACACATAAACACGCTCTCTTTCACACACACACCCACACCCACACACACACACACACACACACACACACACACACACACACACACACTTCTTGGCAGCACCTCACTCTCTCTGTCACACACTCAACCAAATATTCTGCGGTCAACAGGCTATTTAAAGCTTGGCTGCAAAACGTCTGCATTTGAAACCAGCAAATCCCAATAATATGACAAATGTCAGCTACACACTATTGATTGATGAAAACGTTGTAGGAGGATAATAAGGTGAGGCAGCCATGCTGGCCTCATGTAACACCGAGGTCTGAGGTGGAGGGCTGAAGGCTGTAAGATGATATTTAAAATTATTTACATAACAAAAGCTTTTCAATATGAAAAAAAAAAAAACACACATGTAGTTATTTATTGTAGAAGAATCAGCGCTGCCTGAGTCCGGCGCTACAAATGACTTTTTTTCTTCAAACCCACAGGACTTTATTTTTAACCGCAGTGAGGATCCCAAAGTTTCCAAATATACCGAATATGTCAGACTGAATTATGAGGAAAGGTGTATAAAAAGATGCACAAACATGTCGAGTGTTTCTATTTTAAATGCTGTAGCCATAAGAAACACGGCCCCCGGAGTAGAGGTTGAATGTTCATTGAGGATCAGAGACAGTAGCTTGAATGAAATGATAAAAGAAGCAGATACAGAGATATCACACAGATGTTACACAGACGTTACAGATATTAAAGAGATATTTTAGAGTAGTTTTAACGGAAGTTTAAAGGTAAAACCAGGATCTAAGACGTTAATAATAATAAATAGTAAAGAGACAGAATTTCAGGTGTTTCAAACAGCAGAAATGAAGAGAAATAAGTGCAGATACATTTAGAAAAGTAAAATTAAATAACAATAATAAACAATAAGTGTAAAACTTGAAGCAGTATCATCATAAAGGATTTATAACAGATGTGAGCAGATGTAAATGTATATGAATGTATTTGTCAAGTGGAGGCTGCTGACAGGTGTAGCAATATAAAATATGTCTTCATAGTAGAAGTTGTATTTGTCAACCAACACTGCACATTAATAAATACTTCCTTATATCTGCTCACAACTACAATATAATTATAAACCATTTATTAAACATTTATACAGTGATTTTAAATTCTAAAAAAACACAGGACTTAACATGATATATATGATACTTGATCATATACTGTACTAGACACCATGTATAGTGTACCATGATAGACTCATTTGAGATATCATATTATATATGTAGTATAGTAATATATAGTGTATCATATTTCAGTGTAAGCATAAAAGTAATTACAATAATAATACAAACCACAATAACAGTGCACCACAGAATGTAAGTAATAATATATAACCATATGTATTCATTTAGAAATACTATAATATAGTGTATAATGTAATAATATAGTATACATACACATAACAATGTATATATATGTATTGCCTATTTATGTACATACTATATGAACTTTATAATAATACACTAATACAGCATAAAATATGATATAGTATGCATGAGCTGCCACTTGTTCATATATGAATACATGGTATAAGTAAAGCATAATGTGACCATGGGAATTAATGATACCATTATCACACCTCACAATTAAAGTTAATATATAATTGGAGACAAGCAAACCATAAAGTGTTAGCAAAATGCCACGACTGAAGAGAAACATCACAGAACAGAACAAACCCCCCCAAAAACAGACATCTTACCTATTCTGTTGTGTTGACCTGCTGACCTGCTGCTGGGCGAGTCGGTACAGACTCATGCTGTTCAGCCAAACTTTGTTCAAGCCCACAGAGCTTTGTTTTAAATTCTGAATTCTAGAAGAGAAAAGCTTCCAAAGATACAAACTACGTACGTCAGGCCGAGTTTAGGAGGAAATGATGCACAAGACAAAAAAAAAAAAAAAAAAACACTCAGGTTTGAATATTTGACTGAGTGTAAAGATCAGACAGCTCATGTGCAGAATGAACAGGGCGTCATACTGTCACACACTGTGGGATAAGATGACGTTTCCCAACCTTAAAGCTGCCTCAGGAGGAGATAAAGAGGAAAACTATATGTTCATGACAACGAACATGTGTTAACATGTGACATCAGAGCTGCTCGCAAACAACACACAGATGTGGAAAGACCCAGAGAAACCTCACAGACAGGAGACGGCAGCAGCAGCCGCTCTTCACACATGGGCTTAGTCTGAAGCTTATGTGTGTGTGTGTTCGTGTGTGGGTGGTGGTGGTGGTGGTGGTGGTGGTTGAGGTTTGGGTTATGTGTGTGTGAGTGTGTGTGTGTGTGTGTGTGTGTGTGTATGCGTGTGTGTGTGTGTGTGTGTGTGTATGCGTGTGTGTCGTCTAATCTCATTTCACTTATTGGGTTTTAGGGAGCTAAGAATACACCCTGCTGGGACGAGGCGCTGCAGCCGCGCCACCAGCTGTGTGCAGTGTGGCCCCTGGCTGCCAGACGCACACACACACACACACACACACACACACACACACACACACACACACACCACACACACACACACACACACACTGTAATGTTGAGTAAGACAAGTCATCTGTCTGATTTTGGATACTTAAAGATAAGATAAATGTGTATTGATCCCTGTGGGGAGATTCTGCTGCAGCAGCCAAACCAAATGAATTCAGCAGTGGAAAAAGGCAGAACATGAGCCCAAAAACAGAGTATCAGCTAAACACTGAAAACAGTAACTGACAAGGGGCTCTAAAGTTTTCTGCTCTGGGCAGAAAGTCTGCAGGTTCTTCAGAGAAAGCCACAGAGTGGAGGCTCCTGGACGGCAGAGCAGGGGCTGGTGTGGGAACCTGCTGACCTACATTCTCTGTTGTCAGTTTCTTCCAAACTTGTGCTCTCGCTGAACCCGTGTCTGCTCCGCAGTGAGACGGATGGCACCTGCACCGAGCTCAGGGGAGTGTGTAAAGCTCACAGCGCATTACAGAGAGAGCGGGAGAGCTGCCGCCGCCGAGTCTGCTGCCGCTGCGAAGGCTTCGGCGTCAGGTGAATGGAAGAGGACGACTCACCGGTGCATCCAGGTCGTTTCCCACAGGTCACCTGCCTCAGCTCTGCTGCTGATTGGCCAACAGAGGGGGGAAGTGAGTAAAGGAGCTTGTTGATGATCAGCAGGGAATCACAAATTCATAGACTGCTCTTACATAACCGAACTGTACCCCATTTACACAACCACCATGTTATACAGCAGAGGCTGAAACAGCCATATTTGTGAGGGAGAAGTTTCTGTTTGGAGAATTGTATCAACTGGAAACAAATAAAAGCCTCATGCTATATGAAGTTAACCCCTTTCATGGTCTCACCAACAGAAGAAAAACAATGGAATTTTTTCCTTTGTTCCTTTGGGAAATAACAACAATAATCAATTTTTAACCAGCCAGATTTTTTTTGTTTTAATTATGAGCATCTACCAAACAGTAGAGATTTCCACTGACAGCAAAAGTCAAGAACCTGCACCTTTCTCCATGAAAGGTAACATTAGCATGAAACATTTACTAAAGACAAATATATTAAATGATGTAATTCATAAAAACGAGATAATCATATAATCTGCTTCAGTCTTTGTCGAGCCTCATGAGACGTTTTTCATCTGAGTTCTGAGAAACTAGAACAGCATCTGAGTGATGAATCTTCTTTTTGTGTTTAAAAACAAAAACAATAATTCCTGGAAATGCCTCTCGAATATGTGATGAAATAACATTGTATTTATTGTACCGACAGATAATAATCAGAAGCATTATTTATAATCAGTCTGTGTTGTCAGGAGAACCACCTCAACCATCAATGGACATTTCTACCGATCAGCAGGTTTTTAAATATTTATTCTTTTCTTTCTTCAGTTTACATACAAAAAAGTCTGATGTTAACTTCCACGAAGCCGCCTGAAAACATCTCATTCTGGTTCTTTATTTTTTCTCTTTTTTTTGGGCCCTAAAATGCTTGAAACTCGAGACGACACCTCAGAACGTGCTCTACCGACACGTCTGAGAAGGCTGCTGATGAGAAGGGTTAATATTGTAAAGTTTTCATACAAAGATGTCCTAAAATGTTCAGTTTTACTGCAATAAAATACACGTGATGGAGAAATCTTTTTCCTCCCAAACAGGAGACAAATCGAAACAACTTGACTAAAGAAAGTCCCAACGACAAACTGTATCAGCTGCATCAGAGACGCAGAGCTGCAGAACTACAGGGCTTTTCAACACAACATCACAACATAAACCAGCAGCAGCCAAACAGTGAAACGATGAAATAAAAGTAAGGGTTTGCACACTCTTTAAATAAATTTGCTTGTATGGGAGTAAAAGTCCTGCATGAAACATCTTACTCTAGTAAAATATGTTTTATCAGAAAAGTAGAGTGTTGAGTTTTATATTAATGACTTGTGCATTTTATTATCATTGTATATTATTACTGCTGCATTAACAGGAAGGAAACATTTCACTGTTGACGGTG
>NC_079365.1:4670000-4675000 GCF_021018895.1 Seriola aureovittata
GGAGGCCTCCAAAGACCCCTTTGGACACACACACACACACACACACACATACATACATACACCACACACACACACTTACACAGACAATGGGGAGTCAGCAACAGGCTCCCAGGGGCCTTGCAAGGGCCCAGAGACCAGACTGAGCTTGGTTGAAAGGACCTGAGAGGCATCCACTACAAAGCCTGGCAGGCGTCACAGGAGCACAGCAGTCAATGGGTCACCCACAGACCCCCTCCCTGCCACCTTCAGTCAGCCTCAGAGGGTGATGCTTCATCAGAAAATATCAAATCAGTTTCTCATTCAACAGAGATAATATGTAACTGTTCATATAAAAAGTGATTCAGCACGGCACGCCTGTAACCTTCAGACTCATGATGGACAGTTTGAAAAAAGGATCTAAATTGATGCAGCAGGACCAGAGATATCATCTATTTTACTCCACACATCCTTCTTCCTTCTCAAAACCTGGCACCTAAATTACCCATAATGCAATTTGACTGCTGATCTGACCCAATTCAGGGGCCAAATTCTTGTGGTCTACGAACGTGTGGCCCGAATTAAATTGAGACAGTCTGGTCTATAGTGGATGTTCCCAGCCTTACCGCTGCGTTGCGTTGCACAGCTCCTGCTGCCTAGCAACGTTGACAACACGTCACTTTTTTTCACAAAAACTTGAGGTTTTAAGGCCCGTGGTTTTAACAATTGTACCATTGAAACCCAAAACTTATATTTAAAAGTGTAATCCTCAGGCTCTCTGTCGGTGTTGTTTGCTGCTATATTATTTTCATTATCGATGTGCATTGAGTCTTGGGATAGGTTGGGTCACAAAAGATCAACCTGTTTGATCCGAGGGTCGCATTTTTCTGGCGCATTTGAAGGAGCCTTCAAAATGCGACGATCTAGACGCAATCAGTCTTCAAATGCAGGCTCCGAAGGACATGGCCCCTGTATTGGGACACAGCTTCTTGAGCTACACCATCACTTGAGGTAATTTATCAGACACTTTTTCCAGATATAGTATTCTAGTATGTGTGAAATGAGGGCCGCTCTCCTATAATGGTTACGGTGGATCAGTAGCAGCAAAGACAACAGTCATGTGATGTCATACCATCAAAACGTTTCAGGGAGGTGTCAGACTTAAAAGCAATTTATACTTTACATGTCAGTGTAGCCATGAGGGTTTGTAAAGTTCATCATCTGTCTAATGAGCTCCACAGAGCTTTATAGCATCTTTCAGCTCATTGTTTAATGGCCCCAGCAGGAAGTTTTCTCTGTAGCCTATACTACCTGCCCGTCACTAAGCAGCACACAGACACAGTTCACAGCTAGCTAGTGAACTGAGTGGAGCATTTAGCAGCTACAGAGCCTGATATTTCCCCCAGGAGGTGGTGGACACCAAACTAGAGCTGAAAGGAGAATGACTATTCATCAGGTAGACGGAAAATTACTTCAAATGAATGCTAATGTTTGCTTTATCATCATTTTAGGCTGCAGATGTGTGTTTGCAGATTATTCTGCGGCTTCCAACACTGCTTTTACCAGGCAGTTAGTTCTGAGGACTTTGTTTGATTTTCTTTCACTTGATCAAGTCAAAGAAGCAGGAAAATAAAAATAATTGTCTCATCGAAATAATACTTGAAATTGGTTAAAAATGAGATGATCATAGTTCTATTGGGGCACTTCATTGTCAGTCTTATATGTTAAAAGACTTGGTGTGAAGCATTATTTCCAGGGATCCTCTGAAGTTTTTCTCCTCACTTTCTCGTCTGTTGTTCTGTCGGTCAGCCGGCGTCCTGCCGGCCTGTCCAGCCTCAGTAAAAGGACGAGTGTGGCGCCTCCATCCTATTAGGCTCCGATTAATCAGCCTTTTCTTCAGGGTCGAAGAGCGTGATGAGGAGAGGCATTGAGCCCTCTGTAACCCCCTGCCTCACCCCCCCAACCCCCTCCTCTACCCCTGCTACCCATCCACCTGCTGTGGCTTTGTCTGTGGCTTTGGAAGAGCTTTGGCTTTCAGCAAAAAGCCAACACTGACCACACACTTCAACACGATGTGCACAAACACTCAAGCTGGCATAAAGGCTGGAAAAATCAGCTGCCACAGAGTGCTCCTCTTGTCCAGGTGGAAATGCCACCAGAACATGGTTTTGACCATGAAGGGACGCTTAAACTCGCCCCCGAAACTCATACTGCTGAAATTTGAAAGTTATGATTGCAGACAGGGCGAGGCGAGTTTCACTGCAGGTTTTATAGACTTTAGAGAAAAATTCTCCCACACCACAGAGGAATGATGTCTCTGCTCAAGAGATCTCATACAAAAATAAACAAAACTCAGCCCTGCATAGTTGGCTGGTGGAATCTGATCAAATTATAATTAGACCTCGAAAATGACTTTGTCTCTATGAGATTAACAGGCATGAAAAAGGTCTGGAGACGATCTCATCAGAAAATGTGTTGTAATGACAACTTTAGCCTTTTTACTGGCAGTGAAGTAGTGAAACAGCCCCCTCCACACGCCTTGATGGCTGTCCAACATTAGCTAATCTACGGCACTAATTTGTAGATAATCACGTTCACTAATTATCTTAACAATTTCACAAAATAAAAGTTCCAATCTTCTCAAATTCACTGATAATATTTCATCAAAAAAGGCCTCACAGTTGAACAAAAGGCAAATAGCTTGTAAAGATGCTACTGAGCTGATCTCCTTAAGAAGCCTATATTCTCCAGACGGCCCCATATGATCCTCCTCTGAGCTAAGAAGATTTAATTCAGAGGATAAAATCTGAGGCCGGGGTTGGATGTGGCAGCTCTGTTACTCAGCTGTGGATTACGTTCTTACTTCTGCAGTCGTTCCCTAAGTTCTGTTCTTGACAACCTTTTTTACATTGTGAAAACTAAAACAAAACATAATCTTTGAAAACAAAAACTGTGACAAAATGTAAAATAATTTTCATCAGTCATCATCAAATACAAACTAAACTGTTTTACTGCATCTGCAGAATCACACCTGTTTAGCTGCTTCACCTGCTGAGATGGGCAGCATCTTGTGTTCAGATGTGCAGACATTTATGTTATTGGTTTTAATAAGGAACAAAAGCAGTTTTATACACCACATCCACAATCCCACTAAATATTAGAAAAGAGGCAGAAACAAAAAGGTGGTGCAAACTATGACACTTAAATGAAAAGGGCTGTAAATATGCACCTTTTCCGGTAACCTCGCGATAGACCTGTACAACTGTAACCATAGTAACTGTACATTCTAACATTAAAGTGATTTTTTTTATGTAGACTAAAATAAATTTTAAAAAAAGTACAGTGGGGTCAAAAAATAAATTACATTTACTCAGTGGCCACTTTATTAGTTAAACCTGTACAATCTAATGCAATCCAACACAACTGCATTCTGCCATAAAATCTACTTTTATGATATTTAATGTTCCTATAATGTTTTTGTTGATTACATTATATATTTTAGCACTGAAGTCATAGTTAGTAGCACTATTGTACTGGGCCGCACTATGTGGAAAGGTATTCATAATATTCTGCTGTTTTGTGTAAGATGGACAAAAAATTTGAGACAGCTCTCAGTATAATGTAATCTGGGACAACACCACTTCCATTTAATTAGTAAATCAGTGATAAACATCTGACCAAAAACGGAACATTTCGAGCTTTATTAAAGACCCCCTCCACAGAAAATCATGTGTTTCACCTTGTTAACATGTCCATATGATGATTCTTATAATACATAGACATATCATGAGTGAAATAAGCAGTCACCACCATGACGGAGTGGTTTCATTCGTCATATATTCGTCATATAACTAAGGAACCGATCCTGTCAACTTGCAGGGAGGGGGACGGGACAAAATAAACCTGAAACCTTGTCGGTACAGAGAGAGAGAGTTTGCATTAGCGCAACCAATAACACTCTATCACCACTGCCAGTTACGAACTAACAAACAACATAAATAAATAGAAGATGCTAACTACATCATGTAGTTGCTGATTTTGGTCACAATTAACTTCTCAAAAACTCTGAGTCTGACTGAGGCTCAAACATCTTGACGCTCTCTGCGCTTTCATCTCTCAAGCTAGCACAAGCAGTGGCGGCGGGCGGGGCACAAGGCCTGATCCAGAATTTCTCAACGAGAAAGTAAGAGTAGATGCGCTTCCGGCCCAAGTTTTACATTTTTTGTCTTCACTTTTTATGTGGGAAAACCATGTTAAACTAAATATGAATCATAGCAGATAAAAATGTCCTGAGAGGAACTTTAAGATAGATGTTATAGGTGAGCTGTTGTGTTGGATTGTGGGTCACTGAGTGCACAAGGCACAAATCAAATGAGAATAAGGTCTATTGTGTTGCAAGAGTGGAAATAAACATATTTGATTAATGATGTGCAAGCTGTGTGAGTGCATTTAAGAACACACACTCACACAAAACTTAAATCTCTGACCCTGTATCCCTTTACTTCAACCCTGGCTGGGTCACACTCAGTGGTTATTGAAAGTCAGAAGTGGGTGGGCCCTCGAGGCGTTGACTACATAGGTGCTGGCTTTAGTGCTTGGTTGGCCCTCTCGTTCCCCACATTTACTGGCTGTGACTTCCTCTGTTTTTAGTGACAGAAGCCACAACTATGTATGTGTTTATTCCTCAGCGTCTCTCAGCACTGAACAGTTTCCCCACTAGCAGGAGGAAAGTGAGAGAAACTGTGTTTGTGTGTGTGTGTGTCCGCGCTGAAACTTCCAATTTACCACACACACACGTCGGTGGGAGTGCCCTCCGCCAATCGTTGAGGCGATAAGGAGTGTATTGCAGCATGTTAAGTGTGTGTCAGTGTGTTGAGAAGTCCGGGTCCTCAGGGTATGTTCACCTACCATATCGCAGTCGTTTCTGAAGCGGACAGGAAATCGGATTGTTGCCTTCAGCTACGAGGGTTTGTCCAAGTATTCCAGGCATTAACCACAGTACCAGTGTGAAAACAACAACAGCC
>NC_079365.1:4680000-4735000 GCF_021018895.1 Seriola aureovittata
ACAACAGGACCTTGTGACGGATACTACAGGGTATCTTCAGTGGTCTAGCAGGGTCTATACCTCGGCGGGTCAGAGGTGTGTTGACGGCATGTGAAAGGCCAACAGCAAGATGGTTACAGTCGGTACTAATGTTTTGGTTCATCACTGTAACCTAGAGGAAACCTATCTTAGTGTATCAGCCCTCCAGGAAGCTAACAGCAAATCATTATGTGCTGGGCAGGTAATGTACACTGGATTCATCAGAATTTTCCTGGTTAAAAATGACTGAGGCTGAACCTTACAGTTAATATGTGAGCTGTAAAACCAACATTTGCTAAAAGCTGCTGGAAGGTTCTGTAGAGCAGCAGAGGTGCATGACTAACCCTTTTCACATAATACTTTCAGTGTTAAAAAAAATGCAAAAATTAGCAGCTGGTGACGATGTAGCAAGCGGAACGTGCCCTGTAATTACACGTAGAATATTATTTAAAGCAGGTATTTTCTTTGTGACTCCACATAAAGTACATTTTCTTTGATCTGAACAAAGGCAGAGAAGAGTATTTGTAGCATTTTGTTATTGAAGATCACACAGGGACTCACGGGGAGGGTGAGAGGTTTTGGAGGAGTGGTTGCAACTCACACTCCATCCATTAAGAGAAAATCTTTTGAACATAGGCTGGTGTTGTTGTGAGCCGAGGTGGAGGCTGAAGGCAAAGAACAAGTAGATAGAGTTTTGTCTGGTGTCCAGCATCTGGAGAATTTCACTCCAACCACGAGAGACTTTTATTGATTTTCTTTTTTAAACATTTCGGCAGCTTCTCTTCTTGTCTGCCACGTTACGAGAGGACTTGTTAAGGAGTGACCTTGAAGTGAATTTAGAGATTAAAGCCCAAAGGAGAAACCTCCCTCTGCTGACAAACTTGTTGATCATCCACATATCAGCTGATTTTCCCTCATCACCTCACTGTGTAGCAATGGCTGCATTCAGACAACTTGTTCCCTGTGTGAAATAACAGCCCTTTAATTCATTTGAATTAGTTCTGTCCCTCACTGCTCCACTCTTCTACTGTTTACCTTGAGATCATTGTAGCAAAAGATTTGTCTCTATTTGCTGTGTTGTTTTTTTTTCAGACTCAACCTCTGAGTATGACAAACTGTTATCCAGTGGTACTGCATCTAATAAGGCTTTAAACACATAATCTGCTACTCCAACTGGTCTTCCTGGATTTCAGTCAGAGTCACCAGTACCAACATGCTCTCACCAGCGCATTATTTTAGTTAATATATTGAACTTTTCCACAATACAATGTCTAAAAATGACTAGACCTGTGTTATATATTTTTGAGTTTTGTACTTTCATTATTCCAAATGTTTCCATCAATTCTCAAACGGAGAAAGGAAAAAGAGAAAGGCTCTGCATTGTGTTTGCCTGCCAGAAGCTCAAAATGACTTTTATCCAGTTTTAAGCCACATAAACTTTTTACACCTTGGTTGTTTTCAACTATATATTTTAACCTGAAGAAGGATTTTAGTCATTGGACGCCTGGATCTGAAGTTATCAGAGAAAAAAAACAAGAAAATGTTAAACAGCTCTGCTCCCAGCCTCTCCGAGACGTCTTGAGCCAAAGAGCATTGCTGAATCACTGATTTCTAAAGTGAAACTGCTTTATTCTGTGTTTGTACCAGTTTTAATACTCTGGTCGGATTATTATGGAGAGGAGGACACCTCTGTGGATAATTCGGCTGCTTGTAAAAACCTGTTGAACGTCTGGCTCATAAGTTATCAGAGAAACAACTGGAACAAAGGTTAGCGGGAATCTCAGCTGCCGACCTTTCCCTGACGTTTCATATCTGCCATATATCACAGACGAAAACACTGATTTGAATGTGAAACAGATTTTTTCAGTGTTTTTTAACAGTCTGGTCTGTTTATTTTGGACACGAGGAGACCTCTGCAGATAATTCAGCTCCAGGCAAAAAAAACTCCTGAGCAACTGATGGAATCCATAGCAGAACAAAGCTGATGGCAATGGTGGAGAAGACAACAACTCCCATGATCAGACGCTACTTCAAGACGTCACCCAACACTGTGTTTTGTTATTGTTTTGACTGAGAGAACCCTCATACTGTGTGTTTAACACAGGGCTTTCTGCCTCTTTGTATCTTCCTTCTAACTTGGGTCAGTCAAACAGGACAGCAACATTGTGTGGAGGGAAGAGCAGAGCACAGCAGTTTAAAAGGGCCTCATTCTGAAACAGACCAATGAACAGATATCAAACCTCAGGTTCAGGTGAACTGCCTCGCTCTGAAACAGCTCTAAAACAGTTACTTGCGTATGCTAACATAAAACAGAGCTATGCAAAGTGCTAATCTGCCCTAGCTTCTCTGTTGCTGTTCATGTCTTACCCTTCAACCTTTAGTCCAAGCTTCACGCTCGCCCTTTGTCCTCGGCCCCTCGATCTTACACTATTATTGACACCCAAAACCCAAAGGAGCAGCCATTATCATTCTGCCCCGTGGTCCAACTCTGTCTTTGCCTCATCCTGCTTCCAATGTGGTTATGATTAATCACACTTACCAGTAATCGGAGTGCCCTTCTTCCCCTCTGTTCCCTCTCTCTTCTTCCATGGGCTCCAGATGACTGTCTGATGTCGGGGCATGAGACAATGGGATCCAGATGCGTGATCGATGGAGGACGGACAATGTTCATAAACGGCGAGGCATTGCGGTTTAGAGTTACAGACATACGGTCCCATCCACTGGCCTGGCCTGCCTTGTGGCTGCACGGGTGATTAATGGGACTTTACTGGCAGCGAGAGGGACCTGTTTCCGCTCTGACACAGATACAGAACAATATGTTGCTCACAGCGCATGGTGTTGTTAATGCTTGGATTCATTTGCGGACATATGCAGGCGCAGACTCAGGGAGGGGTAAACCCCCAGAGTGCTCCACTGTCAAAATGATGAGTTCCTGGAGGAGGTGGGGTAGGAAGAGATTGGAAGTGAGGGGATATATGAAGGAGGAGACGCAGCCAGGACAGAAGACTGATGGCAGAGAGGATGCAGGATGGGTATATGAGTACCGGTTAGGTCATCGCAAAGCATCTTGTAAGTCACATGATCGTCGGGCAGTGAGATATCACCACGTAAATCATCATCTGGAAGAAATCACCTAAGCACACGTTCATGCTTAAACAATGCACTTGCAGGACAAATTCACCACAAATCAATAATTGATAACCCTCTCTGTGCTGTCATGTCTCCAGCTCTTCTCCATATACCACAGCTTGAGTCTCATCCTTCGTGTCTTGTGTTTCTCCCTCGCCCTGACTCACTTTTCTCTGCAGCAGAGCAGAGGCCGGCTGTCTCTGGCTGCTACAGTGCTGAATGGCATGGCTGCAGGGTCGTATGTTGAGCAGATGTTTGTCTGTGTGGAATCTCTGGGTGGCTCCGCATGCTATCTGATGATAAGCAGAGGACGAGACCCGATCGCAGCTGACTCTGGACTCTCGCCTTCAATTGCAATGAATCTGTCTGATTTGTTCTGTAACTGATGTTTTTTATGCGAGCTACACACAAAAACAGCCCACGTGAAAAACATTTACTGCAGTGGCCGGTGTGTTGTAGATTAGCCATCGGAGAGATTGGAGATACACATCTGTCTGATAACTGCTCCGAAACTCCAGAGCACTTCTCTGCTCTCTGCAGCAAAATGCAAATGTGCAACTCACTCCACAGCTTATTTTTTGCTTAATTGATTTTGATACATTTTTATGTTGTGTCAGATTTTTTTGTCTCTGGATATACTGAACAAAAATATAAATGTACCACTTTTCTTTTTACTCCCATTTTTCATGAGTTGAAGTAAAAGATCTAAAGTTTAAGACTTTCTTTATATACACACACACACACACACACACACACACACACACACACACACACACACACACACATACCATGACAAGATCCTGAGGCCCATGGTTGTGCCATTCATCTGCCATTATTGCCACATGTTGCAGTATGATGTACACAATTCCTGGAAGCTTAAAACATTGCATGTCTTGCAGAGTCACCAGACATGTCACCCACTGAGCATGTTTGGGACCATACGTATTCCACAGCATGTTCCAGTTCCTGCCAAAATCCAGCAACTTTGTGGTCCAAAATTCCATAGGCCACAATCAACACCCTGATCAACTGTGTACAAAGAAGATTATTATTTCTTTTTTTGCACTGCAGGAGGCAAACGGTGGTTACACTAGACACTGACTCATTTTCCGATCCACAACCCTTCCCCCCAAAAAATGCACATCGGTAGCCCAAGTCGCGCCTAATAAATGCCTTTTTCAAAATAAAACTTCTCATTTTAAAGTGGCCTTTTATTGTCACCAGCCCAAGGCACACCTGTGCAGTAATCACGCTGTATAATCAGCATCTTGATATGCCACACCTGTCAGGTGCATGGAATATCTTGGCAGGAGGAGAAGTGCTCACTATCATGGTTTTAAACACGTTTGTTAACACAATTTGATATATAAATAAATTAAGTTATGGCCTTCGCACTCACGAGATCTGAGACCAGCTGAACACCTGTGGAAGAATTTGGACCTACGTGTTAGTTAGCGCTCCAACACGATCAAAACACCAACTGAGGGAATATCTGTTGGGAGAATGGCGTCCATCCACCCAGTATTGTTAACTGACTTGTAGAATCAATGCAAACTTGTGGATGTTGAGGGAGGGGAAAGTCTCAGCCAGTCTCTGCCCTGACTACAATGATGGGATTTGAACCGGCAACCTTTTGGCCCACTTCTCTGACCTCTGGGACACAGCTGCTATATAAATAAAACTGCCTTACCTTGCCTGTTTGTTTCATCTTTGTTTTCCCTGCAACAGTTTGTTATACATACAGGAGTTCAGATGGTGTTAACGTCTCTACTTATTTTGCCCTGTCTGTCCTTTACTAAGTCAACCACACTGCCAAGAACAACAGTAGACACACGTGTGCACTCAGACACAGCACTGCGGCTTATGAATCGTATCATCCTAAGTGTCAGGGATTAGCAACAGCTACAAAAGCTTGAATCAACAACAAATCACGAGGAGTGATTAAAGCCTCACTGTGAGGGAGGCAGAGGTTTAACACTATAACCACAGACACTCTCCAAGGTGAGCTCACCGCTGAGGTCTCTCCGTCTTTTTAAAGTGGCTTCCTACCGTCTTTATTGTTCATCAACATTATGCTCAATGTAGACGGATGAGGTGGCCTCTCCTGCTCAGTGTATGGGCACCAGAGCTGTTAAAGATCCACGTGGAACTCACATACAGTACGTACACACAATGTGACTCACTCATAATACTGAAATTAATGCTTACGCAGCGGTGGAATGTGTCCAAATACATCGACTCAAATAATATTTGTAAGTACAATTTTGAAGTACAAATATTTTTTAGTAAACTTGAGGATTTCTGTTTCACACTTTGAACTTCTGCTCTACGACAATAATCTGACAGCTGACATTATGGTGTATTATTATAGGGTAAGGTGCTCGGCAGAATATAAAGTTAAAGTTAAAATTAGCCCCGACTTAAGCAGCTGCAAAACATTCATGATGCCTCACATTAATGCATCAATAAATATAATCTAATAATATAATATGTATTGAATGTATGGAACTTTGAATGCAGGGCTTTTACCTGTAATACTTTGACAAACTAAACATTTTGAAGACTTCTTCCTCCACAGCAAAGTCCTTTAAATTTTCAGGATTAATAAGAGCTAGAATGTTATGTGAATCAGTCCCACTGCTCCTTTCATCACCTGTTCCCACCAAGTGGCACCCTGCGGGGCTGAAGTCAACACGGCCAAAAGTGCAGTTCCTCAAATGGCCGCTTGAGGCTGGCTCCAAAAGCCTGGTACAAAATAAAAAGTTTTGGTCTCTATAGCTCATAGCAACTGTACGGTGGATGAATTTTTATGTATCTCACCCATTTGAATTTTATTAAGAATTAAAGTTATGCATAAGGGTGTGGCTTTTGTGCCAATAAAACCAATAAAAACTGTATGAATGAATATAAAATATTTCCACATAACAATTGAATATAAAGCACCCACATATGAATGAATAAACTGTAAAGATGCATTGCACATGAAGTGAAAAACATCCCTCCGCTCTATATCTTCTCGTTGTTTTTATCAGCTGTCTCTTATTACCAATGTTTCCATGCGCTGTAAGTCGTTTGTTGATTATAACTTGACTAATGAATCTGTGTTCACTAAACCTCGTGAAGTCGAGTGAACAACAAAGACGTTTATTCCACAGTAAATGTGACTATAAATACATCAAACCCACAGCTAACGTGCCACAGACTTAATTACAGATTACAACTTGGTGATAAACAGCAGAGCGCCGCCTCCCTCACTATTGTATCATCACATCACACTTGTATTATTTAAATCTCCCAGCAGACGTAAAGCACCTGCCAGTAGATCTTTCACTGGTTTTCAAACATACACTTTGTAAGTGAGCTTCATTTGCTCATGCTAATTAGTCAGGTTACCTATACTTCAATTAATACTAACTAAAATTCTACTATGTAATTTGTGTGTGTGTGTGTGTGTGTGTGTGTGTGTGTGTGTGTGTGTGTGTGTGTGTGTGTGTGTGATGCTCGCCAGAGTCTGTGACTACGTGTGGCTTGGCTGAGTGTGTGTTTTGGCTTGTGTGCGGCCTCAGGCAGGGGGGGGGTCAGTGTGTGTTTTGGGGTCACTCTGAGGGTCTCGGATGGAATTACCACCCCAGTGCAACACACACACACACACACACACACACACACACACTCACACACACATACATACAACCACATGTGTACAACAGTGCACAGAATAGATTTTTACTGGTTCCAGTTTGATGTGACTTCCACCCCATTGCTCCTGGTATGAGATTAATCTATCACCTAGTTCTGACACTGCACTTCCATCAGCGCCCTTATAGGGTGTGTGTGTATGTGTGTGTGTCTGCTTGTTTGTGTGTGCGAGTCTTACCTTGCCACCCAGGATGGAGACTAGTCTAAAGAATCTGCCTCAGGCCTACTGTGCATACGTGTGTGTGTGTGTGTGTGTGTGTTTAGGGTCCTGGTCACAGCATCCTATCTCTCTTTGTTAACACCCCCACCAGCTCAACCCCCACTATCCAGATGTGAAGGTGTGTGTGTGGGTGGGTCAGTGTTGTGATGTTTCTACGGTGTCTGTGTTAAGATGTGCGATTTTATCTGTGCAGTTGTGTATGACTGGTGGTGTGTGTGAGTGTGTGTGTGTGTGTGTGTGTGTGTGTGTGTGTGTGTGTGTGTGTGTGTTTTGGGGCTGCGGGGCAGCTTTAGGATGACTGATATGTTGTGAGCAGTGCTGAGGGACACCTGAGACAGCAGGCGGATCAGATGGACATCACTCCATCAGTAATGTGTCAGTAAGTCTCACACACACACACACACACACACACACACACGCACACACGCACACACAAACACCAATCAGAAGGAAGAACAGGAAGCAATGAGATGAGACAAGACAGTGAGTGGGGGGGGGGGGGGGCTGGGGGGCTGTATGTGCGTGTCAAGTCGGAATGTGTGTGTTAGGCAGGTGAAAAATGAGGAAGCTGCTTTGTAGACAGAACGAGTGTAATTAGTACCACACACACACACTCACACACACACACAGACACACAGACAGACTCAGACACCTTCTGAGAGGTTTGTGCATATGTTTGGTGTGAGTGATAATCAGTGCACCTGCGAAGTTGCTCTGAGCTTCTCATGCATTAGTTCGCTGCCAGGAGAAACATCAGATACTCAAGTAATATACAATTGTGAGGTACTTGCACTTTGAGTATTACCAATCAATGCAACTTTATACCTGTTATTGTACTTTTAACTACCCAACAGTACAGAGAATAGTTAAAATGAAATGAAAAGATTTGAGTTCTGGGTGATTTGGAAACCCTTGTGGGTGTGTGATCTTTGGCTTCTGGCCTCTGCATCATGTCCAATAAGTTCATGCAAAATTTCGTGTCCATCCTGGTCTGTGGATACGCAATCTGAACCCAGCACGTTGACAACGGAGTCCGCCAGTACCAATGAAAACCACTATGCAGGGGGTAGAAGGGATTAAATCCTCTAAATGCTGAAATAATACTGACCATAAATAATATTGGCTGATGTTAAGCAAGTGCTATGATGTTCTCTATCTTAGTTTTACATGTTAACATTTTATTTTTGCTAATTAGCACAACACACAAAGCACAGCTGTCAGGTAGTTTTGCAGGTATTTAGTCATAAACAAACTGAAATTGTGACCTGATGGTGTCGCTAGAAGGAAAGTCAAAGGATCATCAAAGCTATTTCATTTATCCTCTAAGAACCAAGAATTTCTGTCTAAATCATTCAGTAGTTGTTATGATATTTCTGTATGGACCAAACCAGTGGACGGTCCAACCAACGTTGCCATCCCTTTAACATAGCTAAAAAACCTGCATTACTTGATTTCCTTAACCACTTATTAATGAGTTACAGTGAGCGTGGTGGCAAATAATTCAGTAGATATGAAGCAAAAATATTCACTCCACTTTTAGCTCCACTATAGCCTCTTATCCACTGGTCAAAAACCCTGCTAAGCTCTGCTAACATCAGGCTTTTGTCAGCAATGGAAAAGGGAACCTTCGGCATTCACACCCAGGTCTAATGACACTGCAGTAGACGTCTTTCAGAGCACAGGCACTGTAAGCACACCGGTCACCTCTCCAGCACAGTGCTGTTAAACCAGAAACACTGTGGCTACACTGCGCTTGGGGATAAAAGAGTGAGTACAATCACAGATCGAAGTGTCTCACATGGAGGCTCCGACACTTTTACAGGAGCATCAACCCAGTATGAGACGTGACTGATCCATTTTACCATTTGGCACAGCAGCTAGAAACTCACTCTTTCCCCCCTGCGTCTGGTCATGTGTGTGTGTGTGCTCTGTCAGTGCATGTATATGATCAACAGCTAGTTGTTAACCTTGCCTGTCATTTAATGCTTCGTAGGCAGTGTACAGTAGTTTCTCAGTGCTGTGTAAGTAATGCATCTGTATACTCCTTCCACCACCATTTGTTTCTAATAGTATGAGCTTGTGTGTGTGTGTGTGTGTGTGTGTGTGTGTGTGTGTGTGTGTTGGACTGTGGTATTGTGACAACAATCCCTTGGCATAAAAACGTCAGACAGGCTGAATCAGAGCGGGAGGAAGAGGAGGAGGGAGGGCTACAAATTCTCTACAAATTGGCTCCCGTTCAGGACACAGAAGCCTCCTGATGACAGACGCTCAGCCTCACAGGCCAACAGGTAAAGAAGCTGACATTTAATGCCACTTTCTCCACACCTTCTTCTTCTTCTCGGTTTTCAGTGTTTCTCACTTTTGTTTGCTTGTTCATACTCATAAACAAATTCCAGTTGTCAGGTTTTGCTGCAGCTCCTTTCCCTCCCACCTCCCCGCGTCCCTGCCCGGTTGCGGTGATACCGCAGTGACACAGGCCCATTCACGGGCAGACACCTGACACTGAGCCGCTGCTCTCACACACGGATTAACACTGGCATTCCTCCATCCATCCCTCCCTCACATATGATTCCTCCCTCCTCATTCACCCCACTTCCTACCTTTCCTCCCTTTTTTTCTTGCCTAATTTTTATCTTTTGTCCTTTCTTTTGCCGTTTCCTTATTTCTTCCTATGATTATTCCTTGTTTCCTGTATCCTTTCCTTAGTGCCTCCCTTGTTACCTTGTATATTTCCTCCTTCACCTTCTTGTTATGTCCTCATATTTTTCTTGTATATGCTCCCTTGTCCCATTCTTCATTCACTTAAGTTACTTTTCCTTACATCCCTTTTCCCTTCCATTATTTTGCCCTCCCCACCTCATCAGTTTCACATCTCTTCCTTTTCTTATTCCGTCTTTCCTTCTATTCCTTTCCCACTACTCTTTCCCTCCTTTCTTCCTTGCCTTGTCTTCTTCCTTCTTGAACCTTGTGTAAGATTAATAAGAATTATTATTTTGATAATAAAAATGATCATATTATTATTTATCCAGATTATTATCTGGATCTACAGTCATACATGACATAACCTCCTTGGCAGAGGTAACAAAAATGTCAGCATTCAACTGATTATTCATTGCATGGCATCTTCTTTATTTATGACTGAACACTAACTATTACTGTTTAACTACTTTGCATCCTTCCTTCCTTTCTGTCTGCTGGATGGATCTGAGGAACCATCCTTATTCCCTCCCTCCCTACTTGCATCCACCTTTGTGTGCTCCATGTTATACTGTCATTTTTACATTGTAGCAGCTTATCACTTTTTTTGACTTTAAGGTTTAATCCTTCAGGTTTGCTCTCCTGCACCATAATAGCAATGATTTCCCTTGTCTCAGTTCCTCCCTCCTTTCCTTTCTTATTCCTGTCTTTATTCTACCCCTCCCTCCCTTGATCAAGTTGCTTCCTTCGTTATGTTTCTCGTCTTTCCTTTCTCATTCACTTGGCTTGGCTTTCTTATCCCTCCCTCCCTCCTCAGCTTCCTTATTTTCATTTTTATTCCTTTCCTTTCTTCTTTGCTATATCAGTTCCTTATCTTGTTCACTTCTTTCCCTATTCCTTCACTACTAATTCCTTTCCTTCCCCCCTCTGCTTACTCGCTCCCACCATCCTCCTTGTGTGCTCAACATACTATGGTGGAAATGAGTCGGTTTACGAGGAGAGTTAAGTTTCATAACCCACCATCTCCCTGACCCTGGTCGTATTGACTACAACAGCCCCACTGGACATTTATGTACACACACACACACAGACACGCAAACACACGCAAACATGCACACACACTCTAGCGGGTCCAATAAGAGAGGGAAGTGTGCTTGGATGCAGCTCAACAGCAAACCCACCTTAAGTCTTCCCCTGTGTATCCTATAACAAGTTATATCTCACATCTACTCGGGCCATTTGGAAAATCATTACTCCAATTCACACATCCGCTTTTCCCATCTGCACACACGTCTTGGCTCGACGTGTGAATAAAACTAGAGCACACATTCATCATCAGAAACTGAATTATCTGTTTTTCTGTCAGTTTGATGAAACACCATAACCTGTGAACATTGGCAACCATTCTGTTAATGAAGCTTAAGTTTCTGATCGTCTAAAACAGCAAATATAAAATGGATGAACCATATCAGTGAACAGAAGTGTTCATTTTGGATGATTTCAAAAAACCTACTTTACGTCCAATGCTAACACTTTCTGTGCATGGCATGGTTCAGGTCAGAAACACTGTGGTTATAAACCACAGTTGGGTCAGGGAGTCAGGGTTAATAAAATAAAATGCTTGGTTAAGGCTGGGGGAAGATGGTGGTTGCAGTACTTGCAGGTCTGTGATGGAATGTGAACTCTGGTCTCCTGAAAGCCAGAACATGCCCATCCACTACCCCGACCTCCACCACTTTATATAAAGGACACACTACTTCCTGCAATGACGCTTAAAGTTTGGTGAAGTGCAGAATCATCCAATAAGCCCATATTTATTCTGGGCTGGGATGGATATAGCTTTAATCATGAATGTATTTTGTGCATCAATACATGTGCGGAGTAAAAAACCAAGAACCAATCAGGTAGAAATTTGGTCCAATTCTAAAACTAGTATAGGGGTGACTAATTCTGACTCTTCCTGGCTTTAGACTGTTACACAATACTTCCCTACGCTGTCTGTGGCTCTCAACCCCCCATTTGTTCCTACTGAAGATATAAATCTTTAAACACAAATATTATCTCACTTTTTGGCTAGATTGCAACAGCAGGGCCTGCCCTATAATCACGAATGTCGCTGACTGACTGAGTGATCACAATTGAGTCAACGCGGTGCGTTTTGGCATCGTATTTTAGTCCTGCTGTAGACAGATCACACGCAATGCACTGGGATGCTCGAAAAAAACAAAGACTCAAACACGGCTGCTGGTAACAACAGTGTCGACCACGAGCACAGAGAGTAGGAGTAGAAGCAAACAGATAAAGGGTTGAAACCGGCTGACACCAGGCAGAATGCAAATAGCCTACAATGCGGTCCAGCAATAAAGTAGGTTTTGACCTAGTCTTGTTTTTTGATGCGCTAGTAAATATTTCTGGCAGCAGGATGGAGTATGTGGAATTCAGTAAAAAACAGTGTGTGTTCATAGTAATAGGAATATGGAGAGGTAGAACATGGAGGTCTACGGCACAGATGAATAAGCAATCTCAGGCTTTGGATACACAGATAATATTTGTTAGTAGGAGCATATTATGGTTAGTTTTGAAAGTAATGTCAAGGAGGGCCAAAATGCCACTATGGAAATTCAGAAACTTAGAAAGCTGTCAGGAACTGGAGGTGGGTCAATGGGAGCACACCTGACAGATGCAGCTACTGGAAATGGAAGAATATGAGTGAGGATTGTCTCTGCCAATCTCATCACCTCTCTGTGTGTCTGTCAGCACACGAGCTCTCTGCTGTGATCTTATCTCTCAATTACTGCACCCAGCACATTCCTGTTAACCACACACATGCATGCATGCACACATGCACCTGCGTATTAAATTCAAAACATCTCAAAATGAAGCACTGCTGGGCTCGTAACTGCTCTTACGTTACTCTCAGTCACAACTTAATGGGTCACATTTTTCTTGCTGAAAAGTACAAATAACATTTTAAAATCATAAGCGCTGAACACTTTGTAGCCACAGTCACTTTGTCAGATGATGAGGAATTGCTTTTGCTTCTTTCCATATTTCATATATATCATTTAAATCATTACGACACACACCCGTCATATTCACACACTCGTTTTCTCACACTCGCACAAAACACTGCGCTCTCATTCGCTGAGCTCTCTGAAGAACAAATGAATCTCAAACACTCATAAAGAGTTTTAAAATTCTTACTCACTGACTCATGTTAGTCTAAGAAATGTCACAGAGCATGAGGTCCACAAAAACATATGTGCGCGCCCAGGGGCCATTTTGACGAGTGAGAGCCCTCAAAACTGTAATAACTCTCAGCTACTCCCTATGAATCATTAGACTATCCAGAAACACACAGTGTGTGAGTGTGTGTGTGTGTGTGTGTGTGTGTGTGTGTGTGTGTGTTTGCCTACGGTGTGAGCTGTACGTGCCACAGTGTGTATCAATCATAAAAGTGGCTGACAGGGATTTCGTGGGAATTGCAAAAAGCAGGGTGGACAGATTTTGCTGAAGTGAAACTAACCAACAACTTTTAATAAAACAAGCATTCAGACACACAGTTATCGCTGATACTCACTCTCATTGACATTGACCTGATGAGTTGCAGTATTATGTTATTGTTGTCTGACAGCCGTGTGTGTGCCGGAATTGGTCCAGATGTGGAAGTAGCATCATGCTCACAATCATGCTGTATATGGGACAGATTTGAGCCGGGCGTATACTGGGCCAGAAGAAAACATGTGACAATGAACAATGGAGACTGTGTTTTCAACCAGGTAACGTTAGCTTAATTAGCTAGCTAGCTACACCTGGTAAAATCTGCAAGGGAAAAGTTGTCATTTCCGACAGCAAATTGCCTATTTTGTCGACCTCTGTCTGAAACTGAGGATCCGCTGTTTAAAAAATTACTAAGAATTTCAACGGTAAATCTACGGCTGACAGGTGTAGCGACAGAGTGGGGCTAGTGAACGATGAATAATCACACTAAAAAGTATCTTATTATCCTTCCCATACAAGCAGACATCTTTTTCTCTTCACTACTCTCCTCTTTGGCTGTCCATTACTCTATGCCAACAGAAACACACACACACACACACACACACACACACACACACACACACACCTGTACACACTCATCGGCCTAAAGGTTTTACATGAGAACATGTCTCTGCTTCACTCTCCATTTCTGACCCCGTGCCCTAAACAAATCCTGAATTAATTAAAAAGGGAAATCCCAATGCACAAACACGCACACACACACACACACACACACACACACACACACACACACACAGATTGAGTGTCTCACCCTCATGTGGTGGTAAGGGATTAGTGGAGCTTGTTCAATGATGGGAGTGTTTCCAGGTTGACAGAGAGTGACGGAGCTCAAGCAGCCTCGGTTCAAACATTAGCAAGACCTCTGCTTTTGGGACATCGACCATTTGGACAGCATCTCTGTCCAGTGTACATGCACTGTATCAGAAACTTTGGTCGCTAAATTCAAGTGATTATAGTTGTATGTCACACCTGCATTTATAACTTTTAGACTGAATTTGGTTGATTTCTGTGGCGGGAGTATAGTTAGAGGTTGGAGTATAGTTACTGTTCCTGCTCGCCATGTGTCACTCACTCTTTAATAAGGAAATGTTAAAATACACAGAGCAGGAAACAAGAAATTACAGTTTTAAGTAGTTTTCACTTTCTGACTGATCAGAGGAAATCACCACACTGACACAGTGATGTGCATACATGGTCACCATGGTTACCAAATGGTTTGCATAAATATGTATGTTGCTCAAACAGATTCTTTTAATGGTTCACAGGCGGCAGATGAAGTTAATAGTAGTTCAACAAACTGCACTGCACTGATGTGAAAGCTGTCAATCAAACCTCGGTAGCAAGAAGATTTAGTTTTCTTTTATGTCCTCTTTGAGACAGTAGGAGATTATAGTGTCACTGAGTAATTAGAATGATATTAATATTAGAGATGGCTGGTGCACTGATGGTATTATGTGCATAGTGAATCACCAATCAGGTGTCCTGATGACATGATGCTGGTATCGACATGAGGCTGATATGCTGACATACTGTGGGTGAAATAAAGCAGTAGTATCCTGCATGTAGTTCCCAGAGAGTTTGTATGAGACACCAAGTGAGTAACAACATAATATACAAGAATAATTATGTTGATATTGCTCTAAAGTCTTTGGGATTACACAGTTTTCTGTTTGGAGTAGCTTGATTTGTCTGTTCAAGATCAGCTGAAGCAGTACAAGATGCTTTATGGTTACAAAATCATAAATCAGAAAAATGATGATCTAAATATTGCGGTAATAATAATAATAGCATAATTGGTAACAGCTAACAAAATATGATATATTATATTATAGCCTTAATTCATATCAGGACACTTAATCTGATGGGCCACATACAATGTAACACCTGTTATCTCATAATGATGAGATCCAGATATTGTAATTATAAGACACTCATTTATTCTTAATCAGTGTATGAGATCTTTTCTTATAATTATGGTATAATAAGTCATAATTATGAAGTCATAATTATGTGATAAGGTCAAAGATGTTTTTTTCATCTTTGGTATACTCAATGCAATTCTGTTCTCTAATTATATCATCTAAGTTCTAGTTTTACAGAACCTCACATCTTTATCGCCACCACTGCCCTGATAACACCGTGATAATGACAACAAGGCCGACAAGTGCAGCTCTGCTCATTTTAACAACAGATAATCAAGCAACCCGTAAAAATCAAGTTTTATTTGATATTTATAGGCTGATGTTTACTTTCCTGACCTGTCCACTCATCAAGCTAAGGGTTGAGGACAAGTCTGCACTTTCCTACTCTTCACTGTCGGAGCTGAATTGGGGAACTGTGCCTTCGTGTCTGCTCGGCTCTCATTATGAAATGATTTGGGGCTGAGCGGGTCCGTCTGTACTGGTGGGTTGAACCTGATGATGACGGATGTTGTGGCAGACTGAGTTAGGGGTCTGCCTCTGCTTTGTTTCGTCAAGATTAAAATAGCTTTGGCCTGTGATCCTGTTGGTCTCAGATTGGACTTTTCCTTAAGGAGCAATTATGTGGATGAATGTACTTTGCTCTCTGTATAATGGGATTGTGGTTGTTTTGATTACATATATACATTCATCTTTTACTGACACAAATTTGGCCAGTTTAGACTCTGTATTGATCTTGTTTTTTTGTGGGTTTTTTTGTTTTTTGTTTTTTTTACCACTTTGGTGTTACTGTTTCTACTATTACATCATTCTAGTGTTAAAGTGCTATGACAAGCTATGTCAATCAGCAATAAACATAAATAAACATATTAAAAGGAAAGCAACAATCAGTGTGATTGGTCTCCAATGAGTTGTTTGTTCCTGTGATGTTTTATATGGAAGTTACCAGGAACTGGGAGTCTATGAACGCCTGTAATCAACTCCTCATCTTGTCTCGTTGTTTTGAAACTGGAGTTAAACAAAATCACATCTGTAGGAAATCAGGGCAGTGAGGAAACCAAATTGGTTGTTGATATGTGGTGATTAGGAAAACTTACTCATCTGAAAGGCTTGTTGACTGGACACACTGTCTGACTCTCTCAGCTCTATCATGAATGGACCCCATGGTGTCGTGTTGATAGTGTTGCTCGGGGGGGGGGGGGGGGGGTTAATCCACGTGGGAATCTTCTGGTAGGTGAAATTTAAGCAGTCCTCGTGTAAACCCGGAACCCATGAAATCCATTTTAAAGTTGAATTTACTTCATATAAATGTGTCAGCTTTGACAGCAGCATCAGCAGCCTGAGGAACAATGGAAGAGCGATTCACAGTGAAGCAAAGCAAAGAAGAGAGATCTGCTAGGATTAGACATGGTGTTTCCCTCGTTCCTTGTGTTCTCCCTGTTTTCACTCCCTCATGTGTTTGTTTGTTGCTGGGCTGTGTGTGTGTGTGTGTGTGTGTGTGTGTGTGTGTGTGTGTGTGTGTGTGTGTAATGGCCCTCTGGCTCTGCCATGGCCTCTAGTGTTGTCTTGTCCTTGGTTACTGCTTGTGTTTTGTGTCTCCCTGTTTTGCAACTCTTTAATATTATATTAAAAAGACTATGATGAATAATCTTTAGTATACGTTTTGTCTGTAGTTTTAAACATGATTTTGTCATACTCCCCCTGTTTCTGCCAAACCTCGTTACTGTTCCTGTCACACTGAACTGAACTCACAATGTTTCTTCTAGACTAGTAAGTAAATGGCTGTTAATGCTAATGCTAGCTATGTAGCCAATTTACAAGCTCCTTTAAACTCTTTGTTTACTACATTTTCTGAATGGAATATTATACTATATTTATTTGACAGCTATATGTAAAATTTAGTTTAACATACAAAACATATTATGAGCTAACAAAGCATTGTTATAGAGCATAAACGTTAGATGTGATTAACCATGTGATTTTGCATATGTGGTCGCATGTTTGCGTGTGTGTGTGTGCGTGCATGCGTGTGTGTGAGGAACAGAGAGATAAAGAAAGAAGTGAGATGGAAGGACAACGCAGGCTCGTGATCCATCATCTATGACTTTTCAGCTTCCATTACAGAGTAAACATGCTGCTTCTACAGAAACCCACTCACGGGTGGCCATGTCCCTACTGATCCAACCAGTTAACTTTGTGTGTGTGTGTGTGTGTGTGTGTGTGTGTGTGTGTGTGTGTGTGTGTGTGTGGATGTGAAAGTGTGTGTAAGTGCATGTACGTAGGCTGCAGTATCTGAGGGAAAGTGTGTGCATCTCAGTGTGTGAATGTGCCCCTTCCAAACAATCCGGGAGGTAATTTACTCTAATAACAGACCTGACGACGCTCCGAAAACCGTGATTAAAAACCATTTCTATTCTGAGAAAGTTGTGTGGGTGTTTGTGTGTGTTTGTGTTGGTCTAAATACACTAAAAGAAAATCTATCAGCAGCAAGCAGAGGTGTCTCAGTCGGTTTCCCGCTGCAGGACAGCTTGTGTGCACAGAAACCTCACAGCATCAGTGTATGTGTTGAGTGTATGTGTGTACGTTTGTGGCTTGTGTGTGTGTGTGTTTGTGCCACTGGTTTTCCTGATCTAAAAACGGTCAGAATGTTGGAAGCTTGTCGTCGCGACCCCAACCGAGCAATTCCCCTCCACTCATCCACGATCGCTGAGACGTATCAAGGTGTTGATGTTGGACTGGAGTCTCCGAGTGTGTGTGTCTAGTCTGCCCTGTGTGTATTTCTGGCTATTTTGAGAGAGCCATGGCAATAGGCCCATATAAAACTCTGCTTTATCTCCACTCAACATACCAAGTGGCTAAAAACTCCTCCCCAAGGAAATGAATAATGAAAGACTGTGCTCTGCTGCAAACATACAGATCATTCTCGTTCTTCATTCAGTGACTCCGCTGTGCAAAATGTAATGATTTGACTTTTTAATGAGTCTCTGTAATTTGATGAAGTCTAGTTTCCATCATTTAGTCTAGTTTCCACTGCAGCTGAGCCCGTTGTAAAGGCGACAGCTGAAAACCGTCATCGCTAGGTGATGATGTGTTGGGTAATTTTAGGCTGAAAGATGGAAACTAGAGATGCTAACTGACATATTTGACAGTTGAGGAAAGGTTGTCAATATTTAAAGCTTTTATAATTTCAAAGTAACAAATGACAGCGTGACAAAATGGCTCCGTGTACTGGCTTCAACATAAGGGTTCATGTTGGATTCATCAGAATATTCATCAAATTGATTTTTGGCACAAACTATGAGATGACGAAATAATGAAACTATTAATTGGACGGTTCATTTCCAACCTGACTATCAAAGCCAGAGTCAGAATCAACCAGTCATCACCATTTTCTCATTTGTACAAACACCGGTGTGTCACAGTTTATCTAACAATGACACACTGTCATTTGAGAATTTTGAATGTAAAAACAAACTCCAGCATCAGATAACGAGAACAATCCAACAAAGAGGGAGAATGTCATTTGACCAATGACCTCACTCCCTGTCATTTAAGAAATCTTGTGTGATTAAGCTGGTCGGTTATTTTTGAATAATGTCACATTTGAGGAAGTAGCTCATTGGTCTGGCGCTCGACTGACGACCTAAGATTTGATTTGTTTTCTTTCTGTCAGGGTGAGTGGGTAAGATTCAGTGAGCAAGTCAGGCGGCACTCCAATGCTCCATAAAGGCAAGGCCCAGCTGGTTCTGCCAGTGCTTGAGAGGGACTGAACCCGAAAATGCACAGATGAGTGGAAAGACATTATCCTGAGGAGGTTCAGCACCAACACTTGCCGCCTGCAACTCTTCTAAAGGTCAGCCATGCGTTTAATTCCCTGTATGATGCCATGCCTTGGCTTCATGATTATTACACAAAATCCTGAAGGATTCTTTAGGTCTGAGAATGAACAAGAACGTTGTAATGACACAAACAGAGCAGTGTGTGTGTGTGTGTGCGTGTGTGTGTGTGTGAAGACAGACCTTGTGTTGGTTACGTTAATGTCCCCCATTAGATTTGTTCTGAATGTCATATCTTATCATCTCGTATCATACAAAAAACATCATTATGAACACAGACACACATTAGTTAGAACACACTCACACAAACCATAGAGGTTTTTTTTTTTTTTGCACACATAACACACCTACACACGCACAAGTGTAAAAGCACAGGCGCACAGACCGTGACATGATCCAGCTGTGCAGTGAAGGACAGCACAGGGGAGGAGACACGACACAGCTGGAGCTCACCGTAAGGTCTGACCCAACTAATGTGTTATCACAACGAACGGCTAAAACTCCCAGCGGAGAGAGAGAGAGAGAGAGAGAGAGAGAGAGAGAGAGAGGGAGAGAGAGAGAGGGAGAGGGTGTGTGTGTCTGTGTCAGTGTATTAATCACATTGTGGGGACATAACTGTACTCTCACAGTGTCAGTGTGGAGACTCACCTCCAGGGTAAAACATTAGAGGGTTCAGAGCTTTGATGAAGGTGGGGGTTAGAGTTAGATTAAGTTTAGGGTTGGGATTAAGTCAAGTTATAGCTGCGTTCACACAGAATCTGTGGCAAAGCTTAGACGTGCTGTGAAATCAGTGGAAAGACATGAATGAGAGTGACTGGAGACAAACAAGAGAAAGACCCGGACTTCCTGATGAGCTCTGACATCAAACACACATAAACATGGCTGCACAAACAAATATGATTTTTGATCTTGCAAATACTACACGTGTTGAAATATGAATTGATTCACTGCATAGATTGTATTAGGGTATGTATGGGTATTGTTATTAGCAGTACCACTACATGAACTCTTTTCTCATTCTTACACCACCAGAACCATAACACTAAATATCTGCAACACATTTCTCAAATGCGAACACACTGTTTTCAAAACTGTTAAAAACCGTATTGAAATATATAGAAAATCTCAGCAGCATATTTACAATAAAATGAAATAACAATCGTTCCAAACACAGCTGACTGAAATATATTGATTATTTTGTGTTTAACTGTAGGATCCAAAGGTTGTCTCCCACAGGAGAGACAGACAGAACATTTTCAGATGAACAGGAAATTGCCATTGTTCACATGGTAATTGGCAACAATGCAGTAAAACTGCAGGAAATTCAGGACAGAGTGCTGGCAGACAATATCACTTTTGGGAATGTGGACAAAGTCAGCACAATGACAACTACCAGAGTCCTAGAGAAATATAAAATAAGGATGAAGCAGTTGTACACTGCACCCTTTGATAGAAAGGTAAACGTGTGAGAGAACTCTGGTATCAGTATGTTCAGGTAAATGTCTGTCCATTAACCAAACAGGGTACAAACACAGCTATGCATAATGTAGAGTACTGTAAAACTGTGGATTTACTGTATTTTAGAGAGTAATGGAAATGGTGGCCAGGCGAACTGCACATACAGTCATCATTGTGAATGAAGCTGGATTCAACCTGCAAAAACACGTCACAGGGGAGGAAATGTGATTGGAGAGAGAGAGAGCAACCATGGATGTCCCAGGCCAGAGAGGAGCTAACATGACAACGTGTGCAGCACTGCTCAATGATGGTTTGCTGTTACACAAACCACTCATTGGCCCCTACAATACAGAAGAGGCTCATTTCTTCTCTGCATAATCGACTTGTGCCAGCGGAGAAGTCGAGGGGCAACAAACACCCCTGCCTTCGTTGTTGTGTTGTGTGTGACAATTCCACCACTCTGCGGCAGGATGACTAGAACCCTCACAGTACTGTATAGTATGATTTGTCATACTATACATGTTGAAGTAATTTTTTTCATAATCATTATTTATTTTGTAATTATTATTGCAGCGCTTGAATCTCAGGAATTAATTTTTTTGTTTCAATTTTTTTTTTTACTCAAATATATTACTACATGCATGGATAGAGAAAAGAATAAAGGACATTGAAGCAAATTGCTGCATTTCTGATTCCTTCTTGTTACATATACTTTAGTACAGTCAATGAAGTTAAAATGTGTTATTCTTATTCTATAATGAAATACTGATTTATGTGAAAAATGATTAAAACTTCAAAAATGAAAGTTAATTGTTTATGTGATGCTCCCTGCTGCGAGTGTTTTTTTTTTACGTCAGTGTGTTACGAGTGACAGTGTATTCTTTCTGAGTGAGAATTATGCCAGTGTTATGGTTGAATGAACGTATTTTGAGACATGTCTGAAGTGTTTTGACGGTTTGAGTGAGTTTTGGAGGTGAGATTAACTGTTAGGCCAAGATGCATGTTGGTAATACAGACTCTATATGTAGTTTTGAAAAAGTGGCTTCAATAACCGATGCTTGTTAGCAACTGAAAAAAACTAACATTCTTGAGTACCAAACTGCAGCAGCGTTGTTTTGAACAAATCATTACTGGACAGTTTTAATCATTAACTCATGCGCTTATAATTTAGTTAACTCCGTGTGTGGGCTCCAGGCTGCTAGCATACGTAACATACCTGAGGCAACAACAGATGAACTATGAGCTAGGATGATGGACTTTCACTAGATGTTTCGACAGATTGCTCGTGTTTCCGCCCCCTTACATGCAAAAGACTTGTTGCACTTGTGGCAACGAGTGTAACCGCACTTTAATATTTAGTTCTCTCTGCTAGTGTCATTAAGAACAGGGTTTCTGTGTGTTTGTGTGTGTGCGTTTTGCAAGGTGCTGCAGAGAGCTGCCACTGCCCCTTGCACACACACGCTCACAGAGAGAGAGAACCCTATGGGTTGGGAATATCAAGCATCATAGACGAATGTCAGAAATCGAGTTGGAAAGATAAAATGTGCGAGATCAAGAACTTTTTATGTAGCAATAATAAATAGGAATTCTCTATCAGAACTGATAACATCACAGCTTATCCATACTTCTTAATAATTTAGCAACGGGATCCCCTAATTAGGACCTCTGTTCATTTGTAAGCAACTAAACTGTGAATCCATTTTCCTCTTTTATATTCCTTAGTCCTTAACCTTTTATTTTCTATTTATCTTTTTCTTTTATTCATGCATTATTTCTGTTTCAATGTACCTATCTGATGTCTGTGCTTGGGCCCCTTAATGTTATCTGTATGTTGAATCTGCCAAATAGAGTTGGCCCTAAAAGAAACAGATGACATTGATGTTGTTCAGTTCTATTTACCTGTCATAGTAAGTCATTTCGGCATGACCAATACCAGGATATCTGTGCTTTTCCTACTGTGATACGTCAAAATGTCCTCTGTGTCCCAACTTCGTTTGAGTATTTGTGTTTGTGCTTTAGTGTCTGTGGAGCTGTAGATATGAATGTCCAGTATATTTCAGATTTATAGACAGTTAATATGAAGTAACTGTATATTTACAATATAAACTCACTTTATGTCACCCATACTGTATTTTGCCCCAACACTCTTTGTGCCACCACTTGAAACACAGACAAACACAGAGCAAGTTTAGCATGCTAGTGCGATGCTAGACTGAGCTTTTTCTGAGCAGCCAACCCTGACGGACAGGAAAACACTCCCTGAGATCAGTTACAGAGCTAATATGTACCTGTCAAGGGCCCTAATTACATGCACACACACATACACACTCACATTACAGCTGTCAGTGCTTCCAGTCCACCCAACAAATCCCCAGCTGTAAGGCTGGCAGTGTCCAGGGACTGATGCTAACTGGTAGCAGCCTTGGCCTGCAGCGATGCAGCCATCAGACCTGTGACCAGGATGTGATGGGAGCCGGCTGGGCCAGAATCTGCTGTGGTTATTTCTGCAGACTCCAAATATAGGAGATTAAAACTGACTCACACTTGCATTAATATCATAGTGCAGCTATAAGTCCAGGCTAGCAACCCCTCTGTTTGGGCAGACACTAAGAAACACATACAGGATTTAGTTACATAAAGAATATTTCAACCTCATGCATTAGTGTAAACTCATATGTAATTATGAAGGGTTTAGTTTACAGTAAATGTCGGTTACGATTATGTATTAATGTATTAATTATATTTTGAATGTCTGTTATTTACAGTGTTTGGTCAAAGTCCTTTCACAAACTCTGATAAAAGGCAATGAGATACATTTCAACTAACAATAATTATTTTGGCTGGAAAAAATTACTCTTGGCAACTTAGTTCTTATTTTAGCAGCCCTAGCTTTGTGGTGAGACGGCTTGAAAAGTAACAATATTACATAAATCAGCCCCAGGATTTAACAGTAGTGCAACAAAGTGACCGAGGGATTTGCACTGCTGCCTCACAGAAAGAGAGGCCTGGGTTAGAAACTCTGCCTGTAGGTGTAAATGTGTTTGTCTGTGTGTGTTCGCCCTGTGATAGAATAGTATGATGCAAAGATAGGGGCCTTGTCAAAATTTGATCAAAATCAATGTTCCTCAGAGTAGAACAGGACTAAGAGCCTACAGCCGTGTTAGCCACGGTGTGAAGCTATACACAGGGATGCTTTAAGCTAAATGCTAACACCAACATGTAAACATGCTCACATTGACAGTGTTAACATGCTGATGTTGTTAAGCAGGTATACTGTTCATCATGCTCACCCTCTTAGTTTAGCATTCTCTATGCTATAATTTGCTAATTAGCACCAAATACAGCTAAGGGTGATGGGTTTATCAGAAATTTTGCACATATTTGAGTATTTTTTTCATTTTTAGGATTAATCTTGACAGGGACATGGACAGTTATACCACATTTCATAGTGGTTCAATAATTGTTGAGAAATTTCACTGCAGGTAGACGGACCTGATTGACCTCAGATATTGACCTGATGGTGGTGCTAGGTGAAAAGTCAGAGGATCACCACGGTCATCAAAGTTCAACCTTTTGGCTCCATGGACACCTTATCAAATTTCAGATCAAGTTTTCCAATCCATTCAATACTTACTTCACTAAAAGCCAAAAAATGTCAACCTGCTGGTTGTGGGAGAGGAAATGTCAGGGGATCACCAAAGTCAGAGGGATTCATCCCCTGGGGATCATGAGTGCCTGTACCAAATTCAATCCATCAAGTAACTGTTGAGATATTTTAGACTAGACAAACATGATAGACTCGCTGAAGAAAGAGGAACAACTTGAAACTGACCTCTGATGACAACATGTGGGAATAACCACAGTAGTTATTCTCTTATTACACTGAGACAAAACAAAAATTAGCAATTTTGTTTGATTTTTACATCTGAGGCATAGAGCCTCATGTTGGTTTGTCTGATTATTTCTTCTGTTATGTTGGTAAAGCAGAGGAACGCTTGGGCATCAGATACTGTGTGCATCCATACTAAACAGGTATGATATGATTTTTGCTATCCTTTGTCAGACACATAATAGTTTAAGGATGCTAACAGGCTAACTTACTTGAGATTTGTGCATATCTGCTGATCAAGATATTTTCAATGCAACATCACCAAACTCACATTCTTGACATGATCAATCACCACAGGGTAATTTCTAGTAAGCAGAAACCAATACAAAAAACATTAATATCAAGTTTACACATCCTACTGGGGTTTGCAGACAGTTTTCTTTGGAGAGGTCAGTGGTCAAAATGTTTGAAACACAGCAGTATGGGGAGTGTATCTGTCAAGATCTTGTCCATGGGGGGTGAACTGCTGATGTTGCACAACACAGTACCAGCATGTGGAGCCACTAAAAAACTAAGATTAAATTTACTCCTACACACTGAATAGTTTCACTACAAAATGAGAAACCCACCAACTGTAACATTTTGTAACATTTAAAACTAAAGTATATTGTATCCCAGAATAAAAAATAATAAGGATTACATTGGATTAAGATGTATGAATGGAGAATATATTGCAGTTTTGATGGGAGATTACCATATACAGGACACACAGGACATTTGGGATTTGAGACATATAATGGAAAGAAGAGAGGGAAACAACAAGAGTAAAAGTAGCAAACACTACTAAGAATGACAGAATGGCCTCCGTCATTACTGTCCAGTGACAGCAAATAACTGTCTAAACATAGAAATCTGATGTAGCTTTGTGGGTGGAGGTCACACATGTTGTCAGCTCTTTTCTAATCAGTTTACAGACCACATTTCCATGTGAGGCTGTACTTAGGCACATCCATCCTTAAAGCTAAATGCTAACATAGACATGCTATCAATGCTAATCTGGTATACTGGTCACAATGTTCACCATCTTATTTTAACACAGAGAAAGAAAGTGAGAGAAGATGAAAGAGAAATGATTCAACCCTGAAACTCTCAATTTACTCCACAGGCCAAACGCAGAGACCACAACAACTATTGTTTCAGCTTTTCCCTGAAGCTAAATTTTTACCCGGGTTTACAAGGCTGCTTTTTTTGTATAATGTTGTAGACTTTGCTATAGGTTTAGTTTAGGTTTTATAGCAGCAATAACCTTGGCAGCTGTTTGAAGGCAGGTGCTGGGTGGAGGCTGCACGTGTGCAGCGGTTAGCAGCTGAATAAGAAGCAGCTGGGGCCACTAACAGCCTGCCCTCCTTTCTTTGTCTCCTGCACACTCCAACTCATGTTCAGAAGTTAGCCGGTGCGCCACAAGCCCTTTACCTGATTTCATTACAGTTAATGAGGCTGAAACTTGTGTGTTGGTTTTAGGACTGAAGCCCCAGTGTTGTGTAACATACTCCGGCATGCATACATACTGTACAACAAACATGAGTAGCAAAGAGGTCATGAGGTAGAGGTAAGGAATCATTATTTGTACAGTTAGGACAGGCATTCCCAACCATGGAAACTGATTGAAATATCCTTTATTATAATACCACTGACTTCTAAAGAACAAGCAAGATGTGAAAGCCAATTGCCTGTAAATTCTTAACAGCAAGCTCATATTCAGCTTGATACATTTCTCCTTACGTTTTGAAAACTTAAATTCCAACGTTTAAAAATACAGCATAAACAACGGAGCATCTTGAGCTTGTTGCTGTCAAAGTAAAAACGGTTCCACAAAAATCAACGGTTTCCAGAAAGGAGTTGATGAACTTGTGAACTTATAGTCCCATTGGTGACCAAACGAAGCTAATGAGCTAACACGGTTGCAAACTAACCATTTATTTTATTTCTTCAGTAACTTTTTATTAAACACAATGGTATGGAAAGGTGAACAAAATGACAGAGAGAATCTCTTGGAATGACTGTGACAAATTAGCATTAGCACAGCTGGTTAGCTGTGAGATGTTAGGCTGCATCCACACTACCATGTTCTGGTTTTAGAACGCATCTCTTTCGCTACGTTTACACCTGGCGTCCACACTGCTCTGGAGTTGTTGAGTGCCTAAAACTGAGATTTTTGTAAACGCTGCGGGAACCTTTTAGTTGGTTGTGTTGTAGTCTGGTCAGGCAGAAACAGAGACCTTTGGAAACGATAACATAGACACCCACGGTCGCTCCCTGACTGGGTCTTATCAGCCTCAACTACCAGCGGTGAAAGCAACATGGATAACAAATTACAAGTGTTACTGACCTTGTTGTCTTTGCTAACAGCTGTTGTGGAGTTAAATTCTACATTTTGATGCTAAAACTGCCTTTACTGTTCCCCGGTCGTAGTATTTTGTTCAACTAATCCATATATGCGTTTTCAAGTGGGCTAGTATGGACGCAGGTTATTTGTGATATGGAGATAAGGTGACATCCACACTAATACGTTATGATTTTAAACTGACGTTTTAAAATGAAAACATATTAGTGTGGAGTGTTAATTAAAAGGCCTGTTTTGTAATATACAATGTTCAAAGGATGATACATACAATACATGTGTTAATATGACACACCATTTTTATTTTTATTTTTTCCTAAAGGAGTCACAAATTTACCAGGGAAATAATGACAATTTGTATTTCATCTCTTTAAGCATACCTGCTTCTCTCTTCCCCCTTCTGTCTTTTTGTCTTTCTCTAATTTTCCTTCTCTCCCTCTCTACCTATTTTCCACCCCCATGTCCTCCTCTCCTTCCTCCTTTTCTCCCAGTGAGACTGTGTCCCCTACATGTCTAAGCCTGTGCTCCCCGGTGTTTGATGTCAGTTAATTTGCTGCAGTGTTGACAGGCGGATGGCTGCTCAGCACAGCGTGTGTGTGCGTGTGCTTATGTAGCCTATGTTTTTTCATGTGTGTGCTTGTATGTGCATTTAAGTATGAATGTGAGAGAGAAAGGGCAGAGACAGACAAGAAAGTGAAAGTGAGTGTTTGAAATAAGGCATGTGTCAGTACTCTGTACTTATGTGCAAAGCAAATTAATCTGTGCATACAGTATGTTAATAACAATAGAGTGTGTGTGTGTGTGTGTGTGTGTGTGTGTGTGTGTGTGTGTGTGTGTTCCGTGCGTATGTAGGTTCCCAAGCCGTTCCCTGTGGTGTAATTGCTGCGTCTGAATTCGCTGCTCTGGATTACCGCAATTTACTCCCACAGGAGTGCCGAGCACTGTGGGAAAACCGTAAGCAAGAGTGTGTCTGTGCACACGTGTGTGTATTTGTGTGGGTTCTAGCTCTGTGGGAAAAGTGTGCCTGTGCAGGACGAGGGCACAATACAGCCTTTTCTCTTCCATGCACGTCCATGGAGTCATATTAAACTCACTGACCATAAGCATATAATGTCTTTTAACATGCAGGAGACTGTCCTTGTTTAATGCAGAGCTCATGTAGCTGCTTTGGCTACTGTGCAAGTGAGTGCGCTGCAGATTTGTGCAACAGTTGGTCACGCACTGTTTGGTGCAGCAAATTAGACCAAGGCATCCTTATCATTGTTTTTACTGTGTTGGGTGTGTGAATGTTTCTCTCAGATTAGGAAAACACAGAGATGCACCTGCTCCCACAAAGACAGCCTGAGCCATTGTGAGAAACAAAAAGCTGTGTTGTAAGAATAGTGTCCTCTTTGTGCAATAAAGCACAAAGAGGACACTTTGTGCTTTGTGTATTGAAACTGTTGCCAGTCTTCTTTTTATCTATTTATGTTAAAATCAAGGGCATAGGTTTGGATTTAACTTTGGTAGAATTTCTTGTGAGGTGACCAATATGTACAGCTGTGTATGTGTGAACTTGTCATTTATCTTTTCTTATACACAAATAGCTTGACTTTTATTCAACATGTATTTGAGTATATAACTTCCCTAAAACAGGACTTGTTTCAATTTTTATTTTCTTAGTAAATCCTCAGTCTGAGAGAAAAAAAAATGTGTATTTAAAATATACATATGATAGATTTTTCACAATAAAAGAAACTAAATGGATAATAACTGGAAGGTATTGTGCTGCTTTGTTTGAACCAACCTGGAAATGCTCCTAAATTCACAGCCATTCACTCGTCTCACAGACATTACTCTGACACTGCTGCAGCAGCTGACAATGAGTACACACTGACTTCTGCTAACCATCGGGCTACACAGTGGCTTCAGACAATATTCACACTGCTTCACTTTATTGTGTTGTAGATTGTAGAAGGGACAGGGACAATTTCACAGCCACTTGACATACCCCAATCTATATACTGTATGTGGCTAACATAGAGTAATACACATGTGTAGGGTTGAGCTGACAGTGAGGACAGAACGGTTGAAATCACTAGTTTCCTATTACACACAAATACAAAAAAAAACTTCCAAAAATCTAGTTAGAAATTATGGAAGAAGAGATGCTCCCGATACCTCCAGAACTTTCCTGAAAATTATAACGTTTGTACGTTTTTTTCAGTGTCAAAGCAATCCAGTCGTAGGTGTGTGTGCATCGACGGGTACGTTGCAAACAGGAATTGCTAATAGCTGATTCAGCATGGTGCCAGTTTGCCAAAATCTAATCAAATGTAGGCTAAAATGAAGGACAAGCAGTTCCTGTTGGTGTCAGCGGTCAGACTTTGAAGACTCCTGGTCTATATGGAAAAGGGCAAAGGTTGACCAGATGCCTAGGGTCCCCCAAGTCTTTAAGTCCATCCATGATTTTCATTAATTTTTCATTAGTATGTGGCAGAATTGACCCCATTCCACAACATAACTGAGGTGACACAGCGTATTATTATTACTCTTGTGTTTCCTCTTCTTGTCATCTGTAGACGTCTCTGGACTTTGCTGATTTGGCCTTAAGAGGAAATGATAAATTACTTTAAAACAGTCTATATAATTTTCTGCAGTTGGTTCAGTGACTCCCCAACAGCCTCATCATTTATGGGTGGCAGCAGCTGACAGTAGCATGTGAATAGTGTGTGATGGCATGTTCTTTTGTATCAGTGTTTACCTGCGCACCACAGGAAGTCTGCGTACCCAACACAGTAACAAGACGTATGAAAGAGACCTATGGCTTGGGAAACACACACACACACAAATATGAGCGCATAGATATTTCTTACACAAATGCTTGGCCCTGGGAGTCCAGGGAGATTTGGGAACCATTCGGAGCTGTGTTCACAAGGCAGCAGCAGTCTTTATCCTTCTGTGTTTGTCAAGGTCCTTTAAAACAAATCCATTAGGACCAGAAGCCACAGGGTTTGACTGCCCAGCGTAGGCACACAGATGGCCTGGCCCGGTTTCAGACACACACACGCACGCACACACACACACACACACACACACACACACACACACACACACACACACACACACACACACACACACACACACACACACACACACATTACTGTACTGATGAATCCAGACCCAGCAGGGATTTCAGGCTGTTTGGACAGGATGACTGCTCGGGGTGGACGAAGCAGGTCAGAGAGAGAAGATCAATGGAGAGGAACTGCCAGAAGAGGAGACTGGCTCATGGGAGGAGAAACACCACAAGACAGACTGACTCATTTAACCAACAGAAACCGAAAATACCACCAAGTCAGGGAAATAGTCCAGCTTCCATGTAATGCTCTTTTCATAAAATGGACTGCTCTCAGAATAAATCCACTCACTTTGGTAAAATCTAATAGATCATACCACTGACCTGATGCAGTTGGATTCTGTTGAGGTTGCGGGCAACTGCTCATCTTAAAAGCAGAAAATCAAACCATCCAGGAGCCGTTTGCAGCAGCGGTCAGGTTCAAACTCAGCCTAGTTCAGTGATTTCCAACTTTGGGTTTGGGACCCCAAAAGGGTCACATGATAAACCTGAAGGGTGACAAATTGATCACAAGAATTGAAATGGGAGAATAAACATTCTGCTACAGTTTTTTTTATAGGTTTTCCCTAATCTAATTTAATTAAAATTATTCTGAAATAATACTCTTTATTGATTTGTTGAAGTGCTCGCAGCTCGTATGCAGCCTGTGACAAGACAATTAGAGCTTAAAAGTAGGCATAGCTTTACTTTGAAGGGTCACAGGAAAAAAACTAAATGAAGACAGGCTGCACACACACATCAGAATAAAACTTTTTACAATGTGTAACTGTTCACAACGTTCCCAAGCTAACTGACAAAACTTGCTAGCTAATATATGAGCTAGATTTAAATGATGAAGATTAATGATTATGTTCCATGATTATGTAAATATGGAAGAGTTAAATTATATTTCACACAATTACACTTTATATTTCAATGTACGTTATTCTAGTAATGTGAGACTAAAGACTAAATAATGTAAATTTAGAGAAATCAGATACTTTGCAATCACTCTAAACTAGGCAATATTTATACTACTAGTAATGAAACACTGATATTTTTCTCAGTAATTTTAATGTCTATCTTCCCATTCTGGGAAAGTGGTCTCAGATTTTTGGACCTATTGTATATAATATCAATATATATTGACAGGCTTTAGGATGGATATATATATATATTTGGAGCATGTATATATAATATAAAGTACAAAGGTGTTATATTTATAAAACTACACAGTTTGAAAGACACTGTTTTAGCCTCCAGTATCTCATAATAATGTACATCCATGTTGGCACTACAGTGGCTTCCTGTTTATACATAGTTGATTGGTTTTGATAGGACACATTACACATTACAAGTCTTTCCGAGCTTAGAAATTTCTTTAGTTTTAATGGTGCAACTTGAGAGTAAATGATTAGTTTGAAGGTACCTGCTGACTGACAACTGTAATGAGAACAGTACAATTAACTAATTATTTTATAGTGCATGTGTAATATAATTTACAGGGTGCTTCCTTTAACCTCCAAATTAGTGATGGAAAATCACCATCGGTTACCTCTGCTCCAAAGAACAATATGTTGTTTGAAAGGGAAAACAGAGACCAGCCAAAAAAAAGCTTTACTTATATCTCATAAAACACATCTGTCCTAATGGCTGCTGAAGCAGGTTACCTGGCTACAGCAGCGGGAATCCTGCTGGACAATAGCAGTATGTGGGTGTATGTGAGAGCGATGGTTGGTTTGGTGAGGGCGAGGCATTTCTCAATGGTCTTTAGTGTCCACTCTGCACCAGACTTTTATGACCTTTTCGTGTGGGGTTCAGAGCTGCTGCCCTTTATATTCACATAAAATTTACTGCACTAATACAAATGGACAGATGGGATTGGCACTGTGGTCACACACGGCCCAGAAAAAAGACTACCCTGCCCATTCACAAAAAAATCCATTCAGGAATTCACCCATTAGCCCATTTCGTGAACTGGGAGAACTTAGGCCTACTACATACTAAGACCTGGCTGAAGCAAAAAACATATCACCAACAACAAAAATGAAATTCTTATTTATATGCACTGAAACAACAGAAAACAGCTTTCCCATGCAGTGACTTTACAAATATAGCATTCTAATGGATACATTGAATGTGGAAAGAGGTCTTGAGGTTTTGAGAAAGCCCCATAGGAACCAATTTAAGGTAAAACCTCAGATTTCTTATGAGGGGTGACAACAATCTGTACCTTATTAGTCGCTTTAAGATCATGTCCACAGGTCTGCAGGGTAATGAGGTAGAGATAATTCATCAATCTTTGAGAGTAAAATATTCTAAATGCATCTGACCATTTCAGATCAATGATCATTATCTAGATCAAATCTCTATACATACTGAGCCTCAAGAGAGCTATTTGTAAGTTTTGCTATTGCTACATAGCTAACATTAGCATTAACAGCTGTTTACTTACCAGTCCAGAAGAAACATTTTGAGTTCAGAAACTTCAAACTTCATTACTTCGCTTCACCAAGAGCTGTGTCCAGCATTGGAAAGCAGCAGCAATGTTAACTCTTTTCTCTCTATCACCTCTTTTCTTCTACTGAAGTTAGCACGCTAACCAGCTAGCCCCGGCATGTCTCGTCACTTTCTGATAGCAACTCACTGTAGCCTCCTATCAGCCCTGAAGACGTTATGCTGATCAGAGGGTGTATTAACTTCTTGTCTAGTAAACACAATGTTGGTCAAAGCTCTTGCCAAGCCACAATCACCACCACCCTGCTCACAAATAGCCTTTAGAATAAAACTGTTACATTTCCAAATTGCAGTCCCTCACATGAAACCAGCGTTGCCTCTTCACAGGAAGATCCACATTAACAGATGACAGCCCCACCATAGGATGCAACCAAATAGAGGAGAATCAATATTTGTCAGTTTATGTAAATTTTGTCAATATTGTACCTGATCAGCCTTAAAACACCAAATCCTGATCGCCATCATAGTACTATAAAATGTACTACAGTGTGCTCGGGGTGGTTTGTTTTTGATGAGCTGTGTGTCTGTGTTGATAAGCAAAACTACAATATCAATATGTGAAGCCTTAAGACTTTCATGCAGTATTTTTGCCTCATGTGTCTCCATCTAATAACACCTGATGGCTCCTCCTCCTTTCTGTTTACCCCCTTGATTAGATGAAGCAAGAAGAAGTAACAGTCGGCACTCTATAATATATATATAATCACTTATCAGCTCATACCAGTCAGCATCTGAAAAGCAAAGACGTATTTGTGTGAAAAACTGAAGACTGTTTAAGCATCGCTGAGACTTCATCTCCCCTGTCTTCTTGTCTCCTTAGCTTTGCTCAGGTTGTGTACTCTGTAACCTCTCAGTTCATTAGTGTTATTTATCATAGCTGGATTCTGCAATCGTTCTCTCTGCACACTGGCATTCGCCAAGCAACACATCGACAGACGAGTCGAGGCTTGAGAGAGAAGAGTGTGAGTGAGCAAGAGAGACACCTCTATTTCAGTGACAGGTATAAAACACTCGTCCACTCCTGATTATGTTGTTGCTTTCAAGGGACTTGTGTCGTCCTCCCTGATCCAGATAAATTGCACATCCTCCCTGCGTCCTTAACATCTGCAGATCTTCAGGTCGTACCTGCAGGATGTGTGTGTTTGTGTGTGTGTGTGTGTGTGTGTGTGTGTGTATATACACACTGTGTAAACCTGAAGTGCCTGCATCTCATTGCATCTGACAGGCAACAAATAAGTTATTTGCTAGTTCAGTGCCAACAGAAACATTCCACTCACCTTCTACAGATCCTATTGTTGCAGTGTGATGTTATACTAGACGATAGTAGACCACAACACAGCACAGTTCATATTCAGCAAATGCTTAAAAGTATGATGAATAATGCCCAACCTATCCTGAACTTCAATAAAAACAAATTGCTACAATATTGTCAATTTTTTTTTTTGATTTCAGCGGCTGCGCTGACCTGAAACTCACCGGTTCCAATTGAACTGGCCATCTCCTGCAGTGAAGGTCAGGTCACAAGCTGCTGAGCAGGAGCCATAGTTAATGGAAGGTGTGGAAGAGAGAGACAGCCTCAAGAACTGTTCCAAAAAAAATAAAAAAGATAAAAGCAATACCAATACACTAGCAATAGAAATAAGAGTTGAAGTGGTGGAAAAACTGAAGCAACCAATTAGAGAGCAGACTCGTTACCTGCTTGCCAAACGTTGAAGGACACAGTCATTTGGTCAGTGCCTAACACACAGGAAAACGACAGTACATATTTATACAGAAATGAACCCAAAACATTTTGAAAACATTTTAACATGACTAAACAATTTTGATTTTATTTTTTTATTTATGTTTAAAGGGGCTATTTGTAAGTTATCCCAGGCATCAAACGTGGCTTCTTGTCAGGAGCAGGAGATGGTGATTGGCGCTTAACAAGAGCTTCAGCCATTGTTGTCTTTATAATACAAGAGGTTATAATACGTCCTCTGAGCAGCGCTACGTCTTCAGGGCAGAGTGGAGTCGCTTTGAGAAAGAAACAGGCCAGGCCTAGCTGGTTAGCATGCTAACTTCAGTAGAAGAAAAGATGCAATAGAGACAAGAATTAACATTTTTGCTGACCTAAGCAGTTACTGTTGATACATGACCACATCATCTGTTAAATGGCTTTTTACAATTTTTCAGTCTTGTGTTTCCACATTTGGGGCCATCAACTCACAGTGTGGTTTTCAGTTTGTTTGCCACCCCCAAAAAGGCACCCCCTCAAAAAAATCCCACCAGCCACCAATGCCAATGAGATATCATGGAGTGCATATGATAAACTGACTAAATTCACTTCACTGAAACATGTTGTCTTAGTCATGAGTGAATGAATATTATGAGATGTTTTAACCAAAGGCCATCATCTGGTTGGGATCAGGATGAGAGAAAAGCACGTGATATTCACCCATCAACATGTAGGTAGAGGTGTACATCATCATTTACATGTGATGTATGTGTATGTTTTCTAGCCCCTATAGAATATAATAAGTTACTACTGAGAGGTATATTTCATTGACAATATAATAGAATGTGCTGTGTACATTTTCCAGTGCGCAGGACTTCACAATTAAATACCCAATTAAAAGTAGTAGAGGTGAATATGAGCCTCCTTCATGACTGCTATGCCAACTGCATTTCAGCGCACTCCCAGTGATATCATCAGTCATGACAATGGGAACCAATCGCTGGTGGAAAGGATACTCCCTGCTTCCTGTTTCCTGTTGGGCAGGGCAAAACAAAAGAGAAAAAAAGGGCAAGATTATTCTTCTCTCTCTCTCTCTCTGCTTCAGCTTTTTGATTCACAGCCCCTAGTATCCTATTAATTATCCATTATATTACAACTATAAATTTAATAAAATAAATTAGTCTCAAAATGAAAAACACAAACCTGAAATGTGTTATGAAAACACTACTCTAAACTATTTTCAATACAAAAAGATGTGAAAAGTTTCTATCTAGCAGCTGTAGCAAGAAAAACAGTAAAAGCAGTGAACAAAAGAAAGTTTCATCTTTGTACAATTGTCCATATTTCCACTGACCATATTACCTATAAAGTATCTATCTATCTATCTATCTATCTATCTATCTATCTATCTATCTATCTATCTATCTATCTATCTATCTATCTATCATTCTCAACACACTGGCTTATCATACTGCTTCCATTTGTCACTAATTAGCTGTATATTATTATTTGATGTTGTGTTGTATTAACGTGAAAACGCAGTGTCACCTTTATCACGGGTCACTTGGGGTAACATGTTTTCTTGTCCTTCCTTCAGCTGCTTTCATGATAATCTCTGTTGTAACCATTTGTGGAATCTGTGATATTTTAGGAATCAGATGAAGACACAGTGCACGAGGCGAAAACCACAGACATGTGTCGGGGCTTGTTCTGAAAGCTCATACGGTTCAGAAAACAAATTACCACCAGACACCTGTGTACAGTCAATACACAAATATACACACAATAACATATGACTTTCACTTTGGTATACATGTGTACAGTACATGTCCACCAGTCAACCACATCACATGAATTCACACTGTTGTATATCATTGTAGCTGTAAGATCCTGTTCTTACCTCATGAATTCAGTTTCCAACCCTGTGGACCTTGTGGGCCCTTTTTTTCATTTGTTCTGTTTTTCGGTTTTGTCACTTAAAGTGATAGTTTGGGTTATTTGACATGGGGTTGTACAGAATCAGTGTATTACCTGCAGTAGATAAGGATTGGTGCACTCTCTGTTTGGAGAAAGACACAAAAGCATTGGCACAGAAGCCGAGTGATGTGCTGCCATGGACAGGGTCAGCAAAAAAAAAGTTTCAGCCATCTTGTCGTCAAACAGCCCTTTCCGTTGGAACTACATTTCCTCAACCGTTGAACTGCCATGTACGTATTACGCCGCAGATCAGCTGTTTGAGTCAGAAAGAGTGAAGTGTAAGTGCACTCACTGGATTGCTCTGACATTCTCAACGTATACTAGATTTATAAGCAGTTTTGACCGAGTCTTGTTAACCAATTAGCGAACAACTACTCAAGCAGAATCATTTGATTGGTAGAGCTGGTTGATAGACCATATGCAGCTTGGCACTGTTCACAGAAAAGAACTTAAAAACTACATGAACCTTCTGCCTCATATACTCAGGAGTACACAAGCACACACAGAGACATAGAAGTGTGTGTGTGTGTGTGTGTGTGTGTGTGTGTGTGTGTAGTTTGTGTCTGAGGATGATGAAGATGGATTTGGGCTCTGGGTGTTTGTCGGGGAGAGCTGTCAGCCTCGTGTGTTTCAGACACCAGACAACAGAGACGTGGATGTTGAGTGTGTCTCAGTCACACTGAGTGTTACAGAGTGAAAACAGGAACCAGGACACGACACACTTGGCCCTGTCACTGTGTTTTTAATACAGCGATTGTCTGCACATGTGTGTATGTGTGTGTGTGTGTGTGTGCGTGCATGCGTGCGTTCAGTCTGTGTATTAACATATTTGTGTACATGTGGTGTGCATATGAGTGCGGGGGATTTTAAATATCTGTGTTTGTTCGTCTGTAAGTTTTGTTTATGTGTGAGTCCCTGGGATAGCGTGTGTGTGTGTGTGTGCGCGTGTGTATGTGTGTGTATGTGTCATTTGTGCATGTGTATGTGTATGTGTCTCCATGCGGGAATACATGGGCACAATTAAGAGTGTTTTCCGTGAATAAGTGTGTATTTGTTTGTGTGTATGACTTTTCCTCTGCATTTGTGTTTGTGTGCAAGATGTTAGTTGTGTCTTGAACACACACCTGAAGGCTCACACACACACACACACACATCAGGACGTGATGCTCTCTCTCAGCATTTACGAGCAAGTGTGTGTGTGTGTGCATGTGTGTGACTTGGATAGTTGTCCCTCTATTTTTTTTTAACTATCTTTATTAGCATGTGACAGGCTAATTGAAGCCATTTGCAGGCCGTGCTGCCTCTTTAGTGACGTTCCAGAGGGTTTTACAACCTCACAGCTGAATCCTATTGTCTCAGAGAGTCAGTGGGGAGAAGAAAGGCAGTCGGACAGAGACAGAGGAGGTGAGAGTAGAGGAGGGAAGAGTGAAAGCACTTAAAGCTCCTCGGTATCCTCCTTAACCCGCACCAGGACAACACATACCAGGCAACAAGTCTGCTTTTGGAAATTCACGCTGATCCAGTGCTGATGCTGAATTATGTGCGGAATTTCACACATATGTTGACCCGTGATAAACAACAGATATTTTATTGTTTAACTCTAGCAAAACCATCTGTTTGTTCTCGGCTTGATTTTCTTGTTTAAAGCTGCACGTGGCAACTCTGGATGTTTGTGGCTCTGAAGCAGCGAGACACTTTAAAACGTCAATCCACATTAATCCTGCAACATGATATCAGTAAATTGCTGACAGCGCACTCACGGTAACCCCGCCGACACTTTATGGTTGGAAGATAAAAGGCAGAAGTCACCTTACATCTTGGCGTCAAGTGTGAAAAGCAGCTTCTTTTTCTTTTTTTTTGCAGAACAGAGATTTAGCTGGATAACCATTAACATTTACCTCCATGGTTCAGGTATGAATTACCCAGTTACATAACACACGAGGTGACCATGTGATCAAAGTCATTATGTACACAAGCTGAAATAGATGTCACACATGAACACACTTGAGATGGAATTGTTCTATATAAGAATATAAAAGGCCACTGCCTAACAAACCTAGTTAGGCATCGGTGGGCATGCCAGACCTTCGTTGTCACGGTAACATAAATAAACACACACGGATGGTTGTGGATGGTTTGGTTAGGTTTAGGCACTAAAACTACTTGGTTAGGTTTAGGAAAAGATTGCGGTTTGGGTTAAAATAAGTACTTCCTTAAAGTTAGAGGACCTTTTGTCGTCATGGTTACAACAATAAACATGCGGTTGAGCTTGTGGAGCGGTCATGGCTCAAAGACATGGTTTCACACAGGAAATGCACGGCGGTCTCATGTGTTTTGTTGACCCAGGCATCCACCCGAACCTCGTCCTCCTGATGCAGACTTTGTCACCCTGTGTACTACGTCACCTGACTTCCTCCTTTGCTCCCACCATGATAATCACAGCTGCTACAGGTGCATTAACAATGAAACATAACTGGGTTGTAATAAGGTCATGTTGAGGTCCCTGTGCACCTTTGACCACTGGCTTCTCTTTATTGTGCAATTTTTGTGAATGAAAATGGTTTTTGTGGGCTAAGTAGCATAATTGTGCTTGGCCCATAGCCTGTCAGGTCTTGGGACAACTGTAAGGAAACAAATAAAAGTGTCTAGTGTGTGTCAAGGATGCTGTCAGTGACAACTGATGATCGGAAGAGATTCATTTAATTCCTAAACGTGATGAACACAGTGTTTCCACAGGTCTACATGATGTACATAAATATGTTGTGTAAATATACAGTGTGCTCGCTGGAATTATAGATAAATAACCTGCTTCATGCTGCTGTGTGATTTGGTGGAGTTGATAAGAAAGGTGGTGATGAACTATGATGGCCAAATAAATAGCTTCCAATATGAGCAGTAATGTAACAGGTATCAAAATATTTTTTGTATATTTTATACAATGAATGTTTGACATGAAGCTGAAACAGGTGGTTCATCAGTTGGCTGAAGTGAACACTGAATGTAAGTGAATTTAATTTAGTTTCACTAAAAATGCATGATAAACATCAAAGGTGATGCTTCTTTCCCTTAATGTTTATCTCTCTCTCTCTCTCTCTCTCTCTCTCTCTCTGTCTCTCTCTCTTTCTCTCAATTCAATTCAATTAATTTCTTCTTTATTTTTTTCAAACAAAGTGCAAGGAGTGCTGCTTGGGTGTGGAAAAAAAGTGTCCCTCTGGTGCTCTTCAGTGTGGGGATCTAAATCATTCTGGATTCTTGGCAAAATCTGAGGCACTCAAGAGAGTGATGATTTAAAAAGCCTTTATTTTTGCATGGCTTCAATACAACAATAAAAACATGCCTACGTGTTTCAGCCATCAGGCCTTCATCAGGTCATTCATCAGTCATATGGCACACTATCTTCAATCTGCAGGTGGGCAAACAATCACGAGGTCATCATGAACAGATGTAGTCCATAGGTAAAATACATACCCAGCCATACAATAAAGTACATTGACCATAAAGAGGGATTAGAGGCTTTATCACATTTTTTGGAAAAGAGAAAACCAACAGAAGCCTCCTGCGACTTTCATCCTTCAAGCTGCAGAATAGACTTTAAAAAGGAAAGTATTTTTGTTTCAAAATCAACTTTATAAACAAAAAAAAAGGCACAGTGATGGGAGCATGTTTTGCACCTAATTATTCTAACCTGTTTATGGGATGTATGGGATGTAAATGTCTACTTAGATACATAGATGGTATTCTTTTGCTGTGGTCAGGATCAGAGACAGAACTTAGAATTACACAAATGACAATTTGAAATCAATTCGATTTTTCTTTCACAAATTCACCTCCTTGATTTAAAAATGTTTTTAGATAACGATGGAGATTCGCATACTACCATGTATAGAAAACCAACTGACCACGACACCATTCTCAGGGCAGTTTCCATCCTCCATGGCTGATAGATAAGATTCCCTTTACTCAGTTTCAGAGACTTAAATTTGTCACTCAGAGGAAGATTTTGAAAAATATGCTCAAGACATGAGCCACAGCTCTGAGAGGAGAGCATATAAATGAACCGTTATATCTACAGCTTACAATGAAGCTAAATATCTCCCGAGAGAACAGTTATTGGTGACAGAACAGAAAACAGAACCGAGTTCAAATAGATAATTAAAGGAAACTGGGATATTTTGAATTAATTTTTCCAATTCAAAGTTGCTTTAATGACATGAATACACAATTTCCAAAAATAGTAAATACACATTCAACAAACACAACCAAGATAGATTTATATGTATACATTAATTATATACAGGTGTTTACAGCATATAGTTTGTGTGTGTGTGTGTGTGTGTGTGTATGTGTGTGTGTGTGTGTGTGTGTGTGTGTGTGTGTGTGTGTGTGTGTGTGTGTGTGTGTGTGTGTGTGTGTGCGTCACTCACTCTACCTCAGGTTGCAGCATGTTGAGGTATATTGGGCAGCAAGATCTGCCCTGTCTCCTTTTCTCCTCTTCTCCTTTATTCTTAATTTTGAGGTGTCATTTAGTACATTGAAATTTGGGATGACCGAACTGAATTGGTCAAAGTTAATGTTTTTTACACACAAACACTCACACACACACACACACACACACACACACACACACACACAGACACACACACACACACACACACACAGCATGCCATCTTTTCGTTATGGCTGTTGTCCTGTTGTCACAGAGGTCAAGCCTTATTGTTTGTCACAATTCATGAATTATAGGACACCACAAAATACCTTCACCTGACGATGTGGTCGTCCACAGTGATGGAATTCTGACTGTGTGTGTGTGTGTGTGTGTGTGTGTGTGTGTGTGTGTGTGTTTGTGTGTGTGTGTGTGTGTGTGTGTTTGTGTGTGTGTGAGTGTGTGCGGTGTGTGTGTGTGTTACCCAATATAGTTTACCTTCCCATGGCTGGGGACAAGCAGTTCTTCAGGGTCTAATGTGTCCATGTAAAATCCTGCCTGACTGTTTCACCCACACTCGTGTTCACCCGACACTGTTAAAGGATCTCCCTGTTTGTGTCTTCATGAATTTCATGAATTTCATGAATAACTATTATAATCTGTGATGGAATGGAGTCTTGCCTCAGTCTTCCAGTTTCTACATGCTCCGAACTACTGACAGCATTTCAGGAATTTTGGACTGAGTTCATTCTACCTGCATTTTTCCATTCCTTCCCAACTCTCTGTCGTCTTTAACTCCTTCCCTCCTTCCTCTGCTTCACGACTGGATTTAAATGTAGAAAAGCTGAAAGATTTTGTGACTGCTGGGTGTGTGAAGTCTCTGCCTTGTTGTGACTGACAATGTACTGCTCTGTGTTTCTGCCACTGCCATTCCCACACAAGGTTGCAACATTGTTGCAAAATCAAGTACCAACACCTGTCTGCTCTCACATTCCCGTACATTTTACCCTCTGTATTGCGGAACCAATCTTTATTTTCTCATAGTCTATCCCAGCTGCAAATTGGGGCGGGACACTATAAATATAGCTTTGCCAGTGTGGTTCCTTATCACAACTGATCAAGATGCCAAAAGATTCTCTGTTCAGAGGGCCTTGCAATTGGTTTTTGAAGAGAGTGAAGCTTTTGATGATGATGTAGGCCTGGAGGAAGAGGTTTCAGAATGTGAGGATCACATTACTGAAAATTCAGAGTCTGACAGTGACTTAGAAGAAGCGTATGAGATTGAGCATCAGCTAGCTCCAAAACAATGATGCCATTTAGGGGCCACTGCCCCTTTAGGCAGTATATACCATCTACACCTGCAAAATATGGTATAAAGATCTGGGCTGCCTGTGATGCCACTTCCTCATATGCTTGGAACTTACAAGTCTACACAGGGAAACCTGATGGACCCTCGTGTGTTGTATAGGCTGGTATGAAAAGGCAATGTGTTCAATGGGGCTGATGTGTTTCTAAACTGACATGGTTACTATATGTGTTCAGCTTGTGTTGTGTAAACTGACCTGAATTTGTTAACCTCCTAAGACCCGAGCTCTATACTTTGCTATATAGGCTGATTGGGACCTGAGAAAAATGATGTCCACATATGAGGACATTAGTTTTAAATTTCGATTACTGAGTGGCAGTATAATATCCTCATATGTGGTCACCAGGCCTTTGTTGAGAAAAAGTTAGTATTGTGGTCTAGAGAACCCAAAATGTGAGGTCCACATATGTGGACGCCAGGTCCTAGGAGGTTAAATTTCAAATGGTGTTCAATAAATGAAAATCAATAGTTACAAAAAACCTTGCTTCATTTGTAAATTTGTTGAATTTTTTCCAATCATATCTTGATTGTTATTGATTTTCTTTTTTTATTACATTTTATTAAAAAACAAACAAAATCGAGTAGCACTTTAATTTGTAAGTGTGATCTAAGAAAGGTAAAGGGCAAATATTAACCATAAAAGTAAATGCTGTTTACTGTATATTGCTTGTAATTGAGATGAAGTAAACATCTGTTAAGTATTTTAATAGAAAATTGTTTGATTGTGTTGAATTAAACCCCAACAAATGCAGCGGGTCCACCAGACCCGCCAACACTGGCTGAGTAACAAAAATATGAACATCACACAAGGGTTAAAAATGTTTTTAGATAACGATGGAGATTCGCATACTACCATGTATAGAAAACCAACTGACCACGACACCATTCTCAGGGCAGTTTCCATCCTCCATGGCTGATAGATAAGATTCCCTTTACTCAGTTTCAGAGACTTAAATTTGTCACTCAGAGGAAGATTTTGAAAAAAATGCTCAAGACATGAGCCACAGCTCTGAGAGGAGAGCATATAAATGAACCGTTATATCTACAGCTTACAATGAAGCTAAATATCTCCCGAGAGAACAGTTATTGGTGACAGAACAGAAAACAGAACCGAGTTCAAATAGATAATTAAAGGAAACTGGGATATTTTGAATTAATTTTTTCCAATTCAAAGTTGCTTTAATGACATGAATACACAATTTCCAAAAATAGTAAATACACATTCAACAAACACAACCAAGATAGATTTATATGTATACATTAATTATATACAGGTGTTTACAGCATATAGTTTGTGTGTGTGTGTGTGTGTGTGTGTATGTGTGTGTGTGTGTGTGTGTGTGTGTGTGTGTGTGTGTGTGCGTCACTCACTCTACCTCAGGTTGCAGCATGTTGAGGTATATTGGGCAGCAAGATCTGCCCTGTCTCCTTTTCTCCTCTTCTCCTTTATTCTTAATTTTGAGAAGTCATTTAGTTCATTGAAATTTGGGATGACCGAACTGAATTGGTCAAAGTTAATGTTTTTTACACACAAACACTCACACACACACACACACACACACACACACACACACACACACACACAGACACACACACACACACACACACACACACACACACACACACACACACACACACAACACACACACACACACAGACACACACACACACACACACACACACAGCATGCCATCTTTTCGTTATGGCTGTTGTCCTGTTGTCACAGAGGTCAAGCCTTATTGTTTGTCACAATTCATGAATTATAGGACACCACAAAATACCTTCACCTGACGATGTGGTCGTCCACAGTGATGGAATTCTGACTGTGTGTGTGTGTGTGTGTGTGTGTGTGTGTGTGTGTTTGTGTGTGTGTGTGTGTGTGTGTGTGTGTTTGTGTGTGTGTGAGTGTGTGCGGTGTGTGTGTGTGTTACCCAATATAGTTTACCTTCCCATGGCTGGGGACAAGCAGTTCTTCAGGGTCTAATGTGTCCATGTAAAATCCTGCCTGACTGTTTCACCCACACTCGTGTTCACCCGACACTGTTAAAGGATCTCCCTGTTTGTGTCTTCATGAATTTCATGAATTTCATGAATAACTATTATAATCTGTGATGGAATGGAGTCTTGCCTCAGTCTTCCAGTTTCTACATGCTCCGAACTACTGACAGCATTTCAGGAATTTTGGACTGAGTTCATTCTACCTGCATTTTTCCATTCCTTCCCAACTCTCTGTCGTCTTTAACTCCTTCCCTCCTTCCTCTGCTTCACGACTGGATTTAAATGTAGAAAAGCTGAAAGATTTTGTGACTGCTGGGTGTGTGAAGTCTCTGCCTTGTTGTGACTGACAATGTACTGCTCTGTGTTTGTTCTGTAAGCTAACTTTCACACTGATTTGCAGATAACAGAGGTTTGGTTCTCAGTAACTGACACCCTGCAGGAGAAAATCACCCACAAACACACACACACACACACACACACACACACACACACACACACACACACACACACAGATGGAAATCCCTCTGATGTCACACACTTTCTGTCTCTCTAACATTTCACTTCCTTCCAGGGAAGCCACTCCAGCAGGTACTCCACCATAAAAAAACACACACATACACACACACACACACACACACACACATACACACACACACACACACACACACACACACAAACACACAATGTTTCTTACAATGCAGTGATTAATATCCTGGGCAACCTCAGGGAAACGACCACGCAGAACTTTAAGGAGGTACTCCCTAACAGAAGAGATAACAGCAGTGTGTGTGTGTGTGTGCGTGTGTGTGTGTGTGTGTGTGTGTGTGTGTGTGTGTAATGGACATGCCCTGCAAAGTCTTACACTTTTTAATTCATTGCTTAAACATACTCTCTCACACACACATACTCACACTTTCCAAAAACTTTCTGAACCCCCGACAGATGCAGACTGACTGATTTCCACCCAGATAGTGTTGACTGTTTTACAGTATGCACTAAACTGTAATAGTTTCCCATAGAAGCCAGTGTGTATGTGTGTGTGTGTGTGTGTGTGTGTGTGTGTGTGTTGTGTGTGTGTGTTATCATTGTGCTGGGTGGCTCTGGGTGTTGCCTCCGAACCACTGTGAGGCTATTTATGCAGCCTGTCAGTCTCATTCCCAAGCTCTGAGCACAGGCTGCTTATTGAATTGTTGTGAATTTGTGTGTCGGTGAGGATGCAGGCAGTGTGTGTGTGTGTGTGTGTGTGTCATTGATTTTATAGGTGTGTGGTATAGCAATGCATGCCATATGGTTGCAACTAATATGTGTTTTTTCATTGTCAATTAACCTGATAATCATTTTCTAAATTAATCAATAATCACTTGATCTATTTATTTTATGTCAGAAATTGTGAAAAAAGATAATCATACTCCAATCTGTGGAATAATGTGGGGGGATGTATAATGTTTCCTGTAGTTAGTAAGTGAACTATGGGCTACATCATGAGCCCATTTTATATTTGTTTGTATGTTGGAAGCATTAGCGGTACGCCGAATTAGCTATTAGCAGTTGTTGTTTGTAATGCACCCATGGGTGTAAATACAACTGTCCCTGGATTTCTCTGATACCGAACAAAACTTTAAAATGTGATGATTCTCAGGCAGATTCTGCACTTATAAGGAGTGACTTTTCTATGATTTTGAAATCAACAATAGATGTATATTTTCAAGAGGGATTCTGAGAAAACAAGTTCCTTGAAAAGTGTATGTCACGCTGTATCTAAAAAACATGTGTATCATGTCTGTGTGTTCAGATCTGACTCCAGGAAGAAGTGTGATCTTTGATGCAAATAAATCCCTTGATTGCCTCCACAGCGTCACGGCCACTGCTGCTGCTGCATCTGCTGACCGTGTAGATAAATGCACCACATCAGATTCAAAAACCACAATTACCAACTTCCTGTCGCACCTGTCCCTGTCATCTCACACAGTGTCTTTGCCTAATGTCCCCCTCACTCCCCCTCTGTGGAGGTGTGCCTCGCAGTTTGAAAACCTCAGGATTAATCTCTTTAGGAACAGATCCGAAACAGTCGAGAAAAAAAAAGATTAAAGTGTTCGTTTTTATCCACTAAAAATGGTCGCAAATCCTGAACATGATCCCAGATTTTATAAAGAGGAGAGATCTACATTCTCTTTACATATTACTGAGGTAATGACAAACATATTAATCTGACAGACAGGATGTGTGTGATCACTGTTTGCTTTATAATGTGTGAGGACAGTGAAATTCTCAGACACGGGCCTGTCTGCTTATGGGAAAGTTCAGGGAAAAGTCTTCGAGCTATGTCCCCACCCCACCCCACCCCAACCCCCACCCACCCCACCACACCCCCCAAGCTACAACTGTGTGATGTGAAGATTTAAAAGTGATGCCAGGGTATCCATGGCAACAGAGGGCCAACAAAAGAGGGTGATAAAGAAAGGAACCAGGGTGACGTAACTGATGTAACTGTCAATAATGACATGTCATGTCATCGGCTTGGTGAAGTAGCAGTGATCACACAATAATAAAACCACACACATACACACTCGTTCTTTTATATATGAGAACTTGAGTGCTTAAAACTTAAGCTCTGCTTTAAATCTATATGTGTCTATTACATGAGCTAATCACATGGGCTATTTGTCTGCGACTTTATGTTTGTTTTAATGTGTCTGCCTTGCCGAGAACCGAGAAAAGGAGTTTTAAAAGGAGAGGCCTCACCTACTTAGATAAAGGTCACTGACATGATTAAGTCAAATTCAAACAGTGAGGTTTTTGTTCCATAACAGATTATGGGCTGGAAAATGAGCTCTGAAAGCCAGAAATCTCAGCATCTGGCAGAGAAATAGAGTCAGTGGTACTGATCTTGTACCTAATCAATCCCCTACAGATACATTATAGTCACTTAGTGGTATAAACTCTCTAAAACTCATATGAGTTGTATCTTTTTTTTTTTGCTTCATTTGACTGTGGAAAGTGGCTGGAAGCATGGAGAGGAAGAGAGAAGAGCGACTGAATGCAAATAGGACAGAATGAATGGGAGACACTGCAGTTACATGGTGGCCGCTGTTTCACCTGGATACGTTTGGTGATATATATATTCTATATTTTAAAGCCCATGAATAGACCAACAATGAAACACAGCAATTCATGTGTTATTGTCTAAAAATGAGCCACAGTGTAACAGTGGGTGACATGTTCCTTTGATGACGATAATTATCGATAGTGTAGTTTATTTTGAATCAACCCCACGTACACCACCCTGCTGTGGGAAATACTCACTAGAGCACCAAGTGCGTATTAATCCACAGCTGAAAATAGTCCCTTACAAATGCACTACGCGCTGACTCCTGTTATAGAGTAACATTTGCTAAAAATGACTGTGCGCATTTGTTTTTAGAAATAATTATTTAGCCATTTTTAAAATGTAGCCTACGTAAGCTTAATGTGTTTCTCATTTTTGCTCTTTTCATGAGTTTAACAATATCAAAACTAAGGAGTGTTGCCAGCTGAATCAGTTGTTCTTCAGTTTAAAATAGTGTTAGAATCTAAGTGTTCTCTAAATAAAATGTTATCAATCAGTTACAATGGGTTGTATCTGTTGCATAGCTACCTGAACCTGAACCATCTGACAGAGCTGCTGCTAACTTGCTCATACAGTGTGACTCATTCAGAACTGTCTTCGGGCGAGATACCTAACCCCGACTTGTCCCTTATGTATTACCGGTGTGTGGATGTGAGTGTATGGTAGAAGAGCGCTATATGAGCGGTAAAAAGTGCTGTATGAATGTGTGTGTGTGTGTGTGTGTGTGTGAATGGGTGAATGAGGCTTCCATTGTAAAAGCGCTTCGAGTGGTCGATAAGATTAGAAAAGTGCTGTATGAGTGCAGTCCATTTACCATCAAAAATTATGTTAAAAAGTTAGATGATGTTAAATCACATTCATGGAAAACACAGTACACTTAAAATGAAATGTTATGTCCATAAAGTTGGACTAAATGACTCAATACCGCTGGTTGAGTTAGTATAAACAGATATTTCCCTCTTATTCCAAACAACATTTATACTACTCTGAAAAACACATTTCTCCATTTGAATGTGAATTAAAATAAAACTAATTCATAGATACTTTAACAAAGGACTGGCTGTTGTGTTTAATATATTGCTAATATATTGCTGTTTTTATATTGCAACATGAATGTGACCATGGTCAGGTCATAGGGTAGTAAGGCCTGTGTATAAGTTTTACCTCCCATGAACTCAACTTCTCCTGGAGTTGTCCTGGTACCTCTGGAAACCGTAATGTAATCTTTGTGATTATCTTTAGCGAGGAGGCTAATATCTCCAGTCTGGGTGAGAGCTGTACTCCTGCTAATAAGGTTGAGTGAGAGCAGTGTTTAAACAGTGGGAGAGTGATCGCTCTCTGGCACTGCTCCCCATGATTTATGACCTCCTTAATGAGTCTCTCTCCCCTATGTGTGTGTGTGTGTGTGTGTGTGTGTGTCTTAGCTTATCACCAGCATATATGTGATTTCGCTCAAGTACCTCCTTGAGTTTCACCTCTTTCCTCTGGCTGACACTTGCAGGAACACTTGAGGGACTGATTCACTTTGAGCTCCCAGAGCCTAAATACTACAGTAGGTGATATTTTCAGACAAACACGGGCAAAAAAATATTTCATGGAGTGACGGTGCATTCCATCAAAGGTGAAAGTGCAAGACGCAGTATGGATAGAAAAAGAATTTCTGACAGGGCAAGAGTCACATTTTGAGAAATCATAATTGCATCTAGAGTAAGCGTTGCAGTTGAAGTGAATGACGCAAAGCAACTCCAGGGTTTCAGCATCAACAGAAAAACAGTGTTCGACTGGTGGAGAATTTGGGAACAAGACAGATGGACAGACGGACAAGCAGAGTAATGAGACAGAACAAGGTGAGGGGAACAGCTGAGCCGGGCAGCGTCAAAGAGCGAGAATCCAACACCCACAGATTGAGGAGAAATCAAAATAAAGTCTAAATTAAGACTTGGAGCAGCATGTGTGTGTGTGTGTGTGTGTGCGTGTGCATGTGTGTGTGCACGCGTGTGTGTGTGTGTGTGTCTGATGGTGGAGTATAGGGCTGTTTGGCTTGGCTGCAGCCACTCTGTACAGCACGGCAGCCAAGCAACACGGCAAGGCCGACCTCGCAACCACACAGGCTGAATGTGCAGCGGCTGACTCTTCATGCCCTGCTGCTGAGTGGCCCCTAAAACCTCCCAGAGCCTGAAGCTGCGACCTGGCTTACCCCGCACTCTTTGCCCTCTCTTTTGCATAATCTTTTTCCCTCTTGTCAAAAAAAAAAAGGGCTTGCGTTCGTAGCGCCGGATTCGTCAATCCGCTGCATCTCTTTATTTCACCATAATTACACGGCAATGAGGGAATTAGATGATGGACTGTGACAAATGGAAACGTTTTCCATGCGGTAGGGTTTGCCGCTGTCTCTCTTCTGATGTTGCTCGGGAAGTGCAGATTTCTTTAAAAAAGCACGGCGTGATAGGCTTTTTCTCAGACTGATGCTGTGCTCTGTGCAGTGGGAATGAAAACAGCTTGTGTTGCTACCTGAGAAGCCTCACTGTTGTTATCAGTGGTTTGGCACAAAGCCCTGTTGTGCTCAGGATTCGCTTTTGAATGCACTACGCCATCTAGCCTCGTGCACTGGAGCTGCAACCAGGGGTCAATAAACCATGTGTGGTATGGGCATAATGTGAGTATATGTAAGCATCAGGTTTTCCGAGTTAGACACCAGCCCTGCAAAAACCTGTGCACAGTATTTCTACCCCCCCGACCCCCCCGACCCCCCCACCCCAATTTTTTTTTATTATTTCATCCCCTCATCAGCTTGATTTATAGAGCGGCTGTGCTCATGTAGAGATGGATCTGTTTGAAGAGAAATCTAAGGTATGCAGCACAAGTCCTCTGTCATAAATTCTCCATGTGGCTTGGTGAGCTTCAGGACCTCACACTAAGGAGGGTGAGAAGCAGGGAGAGAGAGAGAGAGAGAGAGAGAGAGAGAGAGAGACCTGGATATCCCTGAAATAGATGCCATGTATTTTGCCAAGCCATAATCTAGAGATAAATTATTTGAACAAAATGGAAACACAGCTTTTTGGTTGCTGTGGGGGGAGCTAGAAAATGTCTATTGGTGCAGTGTAATTGTTGATATTGAGCTAACACAGTCATGCTTTCCACATTGTACTCCAATGAACTGGCACCCACAAATCAAAATAAGCCTCAACCAGTTTTCAAGATATACATGTTTACTCAAGATTTAGAATAACAAAAGCAATCCAGTCATTCGTCTTTCATTTGTTTCAGAGGGGAACAAAGTAGCAATAAATTCATTCTTTAATGTTGCTTCTTGTTACAATGATGCAGCCATGTATAATATCCCAATAGCATGTTATACTGAGTGTGAGAGCTGCTTTTCTTCTTTCCATTCCTTATCTCATCTACGTTTATTGGGACCGACAGACATAAAAAAAAAAATAACTCCCTGAGAATCTCCACATACATGACGGCTCTATATTTGTTTTGAATATTATTTATAATATTAGATTAGATTATTGCAATGAGATTTTTACTGGTCTTCTGAAGACGTCAGTTTATTCAGAACTGTGCTGCTAGACTTTTATCTAAAACAAGGAAGGGAACCATGTTACCCAAGCTTCAGCTACACTTCACTGGCTCTGTGAATTTATTTAGACAGCTGAAAATTTAGTTTTTTTAATTTAATTTGGCTTTTAATTAATTCTCTTATATCTTATTATTCTTTGTGCTTTCTGTGTTTATTTTCATTTACATACTTTATCATCTACTGTCTTTTTTAACGTCTAATTTCATTGTTCGCCCTTTTTTGTAATGTACTTTTTCATTTTTATTTTTATTCTAAAGTACTTGAGCTACATCTCTTTTATGAAAAGTGCTGTGTAAATAAAATCTATTAAGATAAGAATAGATGAGATAGTCCCTTATCAGTGTTACAGCAACAAAGTGGACAGTACAAAGGAAATGCACAACAATATCAATTACTTAAAATATTAAAATAATAAATATAGTATTGCAATATAGTATGGACATTATTATTATTATTGTTATTATAACACACAGGTGAAAATGTGACAAAAAACAATCAGTTAGGTAAAGGTTTCTGTGTAGAACAAGTTTTTCCACTTATACCTTGTGTTGCACAGTTTAGTTTTCTTTTTCATTTTTCTCTCCTTTTTTTCTCTCACAAAAGGTGGATATTTAACATAATGATTAAAGAACTGAAAATCCGTTTCTAGGTTCTCTTATTTCTCTTTGTGTTACTCTGATTAGCTAGTTTGGCCCTGTCTAACACCTGAAAGCTTACAGAAATAGAAAGTGGACATTTAGCAGTTACTGATATTAAAAAAAAAAAAAAGACGCTAACTTTTTCAATATTTCTCTGATAAACTCTCTCTTTGGTTGAGTGTACAGACACATGCACATTCATAACACTAGCAAGAAATTGTTAGTTTGGCTAAAATTAATTCATGATATAATAATATATAATTAAAGTAATTGAAAAAACTAATTAATAAACATTAGCCAAACTAACAGCTTATTAAATCTAAATGAAAAGCCTGCATTGATCTTGGATTTGATTTTATGGTGGACAATTATAAAGTAAATTGTGTGTTCATGTTTACACTCGATGGCTCATTGACGTAGACAGACTTTACCTTTACACTGAGCCAGGCTAGCTATTGCCCCGTATGCCATGTGTGCACTAAGCTGACTGGCTGCTCACGTTAGCTTATCTTTACCGTACAGCCCTGCGAGTGATTTTCTATCTTCTCATATAACTCTTGGCTAGAAAGTGAATGAGAATGTTTTCCAAAAAGTCAAACTATAACTTAGAACATTGCTAGATGTTTAAAATGCCATTGTGGCGACTTGTTGTCTTGTTCTGTGACTAACACAGACTGTTGGTATCAGATGGTGGTTAGAGTGTTTTCCCAGCAGTACGTCCCAGATTCCCAGCATCTGACCCTGACCCAGGGGAGCCTTTGGCAACCTAAACAAACGGTTACTACCCACTTAGACTTAAACCCTGTCTGACTTCTCCCTTTCTCGCTGTAACACTGTGTTCTTCTGGGTTTTTTCCTCTCGCTTCCATCTCTCTTAACTGTTTTCCTCCTCTTCTTATCAGCCGCCACCTTCATTGCCTCGTTCTAAAATAAACTAACTAACCCCCCTTGTGAAACTCAATACTTGACAGCACAACACCAATAGAAGTACACCTCATAAAAGGCATGGGGGGGTTTGTGCACTTCAAACAGAGGCAGGGATTAAAAGGCCATGTCTGTTTACTTACAACCCTCTCTGCAGCTCTTTAGATTCCCACCACTTCCTAATTCAATTACACAGGCAAGCTGAAGACGAGGCTGAATCTTCAAGAAACACTCTGATGTGGAATTTCCCTCCGTCCTACTGACTCGCGTTACAGGGTCTTTGGTGGTTTTGTGGGAATCATGAAAGTCTGTGATGGAAAAATTTGGCCTAGGTGTGTTTGTCAGCTCAATTCTGGATGTTTTACGTGCATAAATTTAGCTAATAACTAGAATAACAGTGATGAAATCGTTATCTGATTCATGATGGGTTGTGTGTTTGCTCCTCCTAGCACCTGGTGTCTGGTCGATCTGTCCAAGGAATAACAATCTGGTACAGAGGAAGTGATTTGTTCTACATTCCTTGTTTACATTGGAAAGACAGGGGAAAGAACTGGACACTTCATGAGAAATGACAGCCGCCATAACTGAGCAGACAGGAGAAAGACCACCACCTACTGAACAAGTTGGAAACAGAAAATCCATGGGAAAGACGTCACTGTAAATGGCTGGAATCGTCCAAATCCGGACACGGACAATTGACGCGTGGTCACACGTTCGTCGGTACGGTTATAAATATTGGGCTGCACGCAGTGTGCAGACATTCGCAGTCAGGTGATGAAATTTACGTCCCGCAGAGCCTCACAGCCACGTGGACCAAAAAGTGTGAATTGGGCTGATGCCACGTTCACGTCATATGGGATATGAAAGATTCCTGTGATTTGTAAACATTTGGAGAACTCAAGACAGATTGCAGAGTTGGTCTTGTGTAAATTAAATTAAATTACCATGAATGACGGACTTTGGCTAATGTGATCATTCACGTTTGCCCCCATTTACATTTCACTTTGTGTCCTTGGCAGACTGGAGAGTGGTCTGAAGTCAAAAAATCCAAGTGTTAATGCAACAAAGAAGCATTAAAGACGGCCTGAAATCCGTCTCTCCCAGACGCAGACATAATCTTTACTCCTCCAATAGTGGATCATTCATCATCATCACTCATTGTCTGGTTTTCTTAATATTTCCATGGTCTGTCTCTTCTGTCCTTGCAATAAGGGGAGCTAATATGACACAAGAATTTCATTGAAATTAGCTGTTGTTCTTTGTCTCAGTAAAGCAATAAGGAAAAATGACTGAATGCGATTTCTACACTTACAATCAAATACAAGCAGAATGATCTGTGTGGGTATGGCAGCAGGATCAAAGCAATTAAGACGATCATAGTATCAGTAGTTATTAGCTGCTTAGCTAAACTGTTATTGCCGTAAATCAACTGCTAAAGTGGAGAGGCTTCTTCTTCTGGTGTTTTTGGCGGTTACCAAACAGCTTTAGGTGCATCATCACCTCCTCCTGACAGAAGGAGAGTCGAACCAAAATGGATTCCATTCAGATTTACAATGTGGTCAACAAACATGCATATAACTGTGGTGAGAGTGTCTTAAAGCTCATCTGAATTTCATCCAGCTACAAGATACTTGAAATGACAAGCATATGGGACCTTTGTTTGTATTTTCGGGCACTCCTGTATTATTAATTGTCAACTCGGCTATATTGAGTTTCCAGGTTTTAATTACAGCTCTTGTTGATATGAACTAGTAATTGTGGTAACACCAATATGACATGAGGTTATAGAATGACACATGACCTCAGGGTTTTGCAGTTATTACTCAGTGACTGCTTAACAGCAAAGATGGAGAACGAATACTTGCAGGTTACCACATGAAGTTATCAAACCTTCACTGTATATTAAACATTTTTAGATAAAGACTTGTTCTAAAACTGAACCAACTACAGAGCAGTGGGTCTGCCCTTTCAAGCTGCCCTTTGTTATGCGGCAGCAGGCCCATAGTCAGTGGTGGCATTGGGGGTAGCGTTCACAACCGCGACAGCTGAGAAAACACAGCTCATATGCAGCTCGGTAGGATGCTCGTATGGATGATATTAGCATAGCTGCTGTTTACTCTGCACTGCTATGGAGCCAACCGCAGGCAAACACGCAGGCATTACACAGCAACTCTGCTGCATATCCTCTGTTTAACAATATTAGAGCCAAACCCAAAAGATTTGGCCTTGCATGCAAGTGAGACCACAGGCTGTTAACCTCTGGACACACACACACACATAAACATACGCACACACACAGCTGCATCGTTCAGGTCGATCAACAGTTCAGTAATGGGGAACATGGTGTAGCTGTGAGACAGTACTGCAAAGTGAAGTTCATGTCAGCAGTAAAACAAGTGATGAGTGATTAAACTAACTACTGGTGCACAGCTCATTGAGGACTGTTGGTTAGCTGAGGATGATTTAGCTTCCAGTTAAAGGAAAAAGACACACTAAAACAATTTAATGTTGTAAAAATGTATCCTGTGTTCCTGAGTCAACCCTCTTGCTCGGTGGTGCAGCTGGATGTGACGTCTCTACAATGCAGTGTAAGAGAGAAAAAAAAATGAGAAACCTTTCGTTGGCTTCCAGAGAGCTCTATTTTTATCCTGTGTTTCATCATAGGGGAGGAAGTACGGTGGCCCTGAGAGCTCAACACTGCAACCCAAGAAAAAAAAAAAAAAAAAAGCAAATTCAGAAAACATCTTTAGCAATTTGACAACACATGCACTGAAAATACACACAACACAACCAAATAAAGGAACACACTGCAAGTAGCGCAAGCGACGACTAAGTGACAAACAACTTCTTGTTGTTCAATGCTTTGTGACTTTTGAAGTTATGAAGCC
>NC_079365.1:4740000-4750000 GCF_021018895.1 Seriola aureovittata
AGTTATGTCATATGCATTTGGAGATTAATCGGTGACACCTTTGCCCTTGATTGCTAGCTATTAGCACAATCACTTTTTGGCTCACCGACCTGTTGTTGCTAGAGCTCCAGAGAGAAGCCTGAGAGAGGAGATGTAAAACTACAATAAGGGGGTTTTTGGTTCTTAAAACCAAAAATATATCTTCTGATGGATCGACACCGTGTACAACAAGACGTAAAATATGGGACCTTTAAGCGGTTAGGAAGTAACTGACTGGCACATGCTTTTCCCTGGGGGCTTAGAGTAAGTGTATGCAGTCAGTACAACAAACCCGTACAAACTCCACTGCTGCTGATACCGGCTCTAGTACTGACTCACTGTCACGACACTCCCCTTACATGCTGAACTGCAGCCTGTACGCAGGAGAACCCTGAAGAACGCTGACGACAACACCGGGGAGGTTCAGGGCTCACTGGGTTTGTTCATGTACCAAAGTCAGACCGCAGACTCAACTGGATATTATTCCTGATTTCTGCCTCGCTGCTACAGTCTGGTTAGATTACACATCTTTTATTGTTAATACTGATGCATCACTGGATTAGCAGCCTTTTCCTGATGTAGCTGGTGGAGCTAGTTTTAAATGGGAAACTCGTAGATCTACTGAATAGAAAATGTTGGTGTTGGATGCAAAAATGCAATTTGTTTTCCATTTATTTCCTAAAATGTACTAAAATTAAACTTTCTTTTAATCTTTGATCTGTTACTGTGTTTGGTTTTTATTTGAATGTAAACACAGGTAATATGTTAATAAATCGCCCTCTTTGTTTTGGAGGGGTTGTTGTGTCCCTACCAATGTTGAGACCAAACCTAGCCCTCTTCTACGTATATATATGAGTTGGAAGAGCTTTCCTTATTTACTTAAAAAAAAAACACACACACACACATCAACACAATTTTCATAGTAAGTCAAATAAAAACATTTCTTTATTTCATAATCATCTTTATGCAGCTTAATATCTTGGCAGGATAATGGAGCATAAGTTTATTACAGCATGACATGTTAGTGTCTTGTACCTGAAACATCAAACACTGGAAACCTCACAATACTTGAAATACTCAATACATTTAGAGGTCGTCATACCGAGGGAAGAAAACACTTACATTCTGGCACGAGGCTACAACTGTGTTCTGTTCCTTTAAATTCAAATGCAATATGCCATGGAAATAAAATTGTCCAACCATTAAATCTAAGCAGCTCATCCAAGGGGAAAAGATAAATGTGACTGACACGGAGCTGAAGGGACTCAGTCTGAAGGTCTCAGAGGAATGTGCTGCCTGAACATGAGGCGCTGCGATGGAATCTCTTTCCCACCGTTTAGCGTAAATACCTCGGCATACCACGGTTGACCAAGGCTGTTTGTCTGGCAGCGGGACGAGTGTTTGCATGTGCATGTGTGTGCTGAGTGGGTTGAAAACACTACAAGGCTATCATGATGAAGTGTCAATGTCTGACTTCATATCAAGGATGACAAAGTATTCACAATAATACAGCGAGCGTCGGTCCTGCTGCAGCAACTGCATGTAGCAACTTAACCAGTGTAATTGCCTCCGAACACACCCACACACACACACACACACACACACACACACACACACACACATCCACGCACACTAAACCAGACTGAGGGGAAAGCTGAGTGGTTCATTCATGAGGAGGTCCTGGGGGAGCGAGGTTGTGCCCGGCTTATAAAGGAGGGTTTATAGAGTGACCTGAGCCCCGTCTCACTCTCCTCAGACAGCTCATGACCTGTCTTACATGTTGTGTCTTTCTCTAAATATCACACTGAATTACTTGAAATGTAGCTTTTTCTAAGCAGACCTGATTGTGTAATCGTTTATACAACTGACAGTTTTGATGTTAATTATCTCGGACTGCTGACAATTAGTTTTATCGCAGAGCACGCAACAGTGTCGACACATTTTTCACCAGCATTCGTGATTTGTGACAGTGAGGAGGAGATAATGGAGCCTGAGAAAAATGTTATGTGAACATGAAACTGCTGAATGTAATTGTGTTAAATTAGCTGAACTTGGCTCAACACCATCAAGAATATCGACACGTTTTGTTTCCTTGATCGGGTAAACTGATCGGTACTGTTTTTGAGTGACAGAAAAATGACATTACAAGCAGTTCTGACAAATCCCTGCAGCAGAAGAATAATAGGTGAAGTAGGAATTAAAGTAGCTCAACAATCTTAGGGGAAGTGCATCAAGCTGAGTACATTGCACGCAGGTACAATGAGGTCTTGTCTAGCCAGTGAGCAATGTTGATCATGACTGAAAGCTTTTCGGTGATGGGGCCAACTTCTTGTTTGTGTCACTACTGCCAGCGTCCTGACTGCCAAATGTTCTGCAATAACTTTTTATAAGCATTTCTGACAGAACTGCAGGAATGTTAAAACTCTTTGGCCACTGCTATACTATGACTGATAAGCCTTTTTACTGTAGCTGTCTTATACTGTGACTCATAAGCCAAGTCAATTAGTCTACATAATGCATGCTCTAAACTGTTTGATTAAGTGCATAAACACATGTGTGTATATATATATTATGTCTATCATTTCCTTGCGTATATATATCTTGAAACTTTAGTTTGAACCACTGATCCGACGTCATCAAGTTCATCGTGTCACAGCAAAATGATTTGTATTATCAAAAATCTGTTGATAAACCTTAGTGTGGTAAAATGCCTTGTTTTGAATAAGATGAACATTGGATCAGGAAAACAAGACCACGGGTCCACAGCCATGCGAGCAGAGCTTTGAGGCAGTAAACACAAAATACAGCTGAGGCTGATGGGAATGTCGTTAGCTCTGCAGGTGGTTTGCTCATACACCATAAAGTATTGAGCAACGATGACATGATGATAACTTAAGGGATCAACATACTTATTATAATTCATCCTGAGGAGAACATGACTGTCTGTACCAAATTTTAATGACAATCCATCCATTAGTTGACAAGATATTTAACCGACAAATCCCAAATGTGAAGTCATTACAATCCATCCAGTGGTTGTTGAACAGTTTACAAAACAATCCCCACTCAAGGTCCACCTGCTTGCTTTTTCTGGAGCTTTTGACCCTTTCTTTATCAGCAGATGACGATTGATTAGTTGTTACTGTTCGGACTTCTCGTCCAGTGGGGTTTATTGCTGGGTATCTAACCTTAAAATGGTCTGGTGTTGAATGAAAGTAAAGTTACCATTACTTCATCTTTGATCAGACTGCTTCTGATTTAAACAGTTATTTTGCCGATTATAGAGCTTGTTTTATTTTGACAAAGTTTTTGTTACAGCAGCTTTTTGTTTCGACAGAAACTTTTGTTAAATGTAGATATATATGTGTTAATTATTGCTTTGATATAGATATTAGAGCCTTATCGATGGCACCATGTGGACTGTGGTGTTGACCCCAAAAATTGCATCTACACTTCTTGAACTGATCTCAGTCGGTGTGTCAACATTGCCCATTTGGATCAATGTAAAAAAAAACCAAAAAAAAACCAACTACCCATAAACAGGATGGTGCTTGGTGCTATAATGAGAAATGGTTTGTTTATGAGCACAGGGCCAAACAGTGGTCCTCTGCAGGCTGCAGTCGTTACAGCTTACTTATCAAAGTCATTCACACTCATTTCAGGGAGCAGAGACATGATGACTGATCAGCATGTGGTTGTGTCTACATCAGTGTGTGAGTAATCAGGTGAAAGGGGTTGCTGTGACCGGGACACACTCATTATGGAACGACCTGGTGGCGTGCGTGTGTGTGTGTGTGTGTGTGTGTGTGTGTGTGTGTGTGATGCAGGGTCAGAGGGTCATGGTCTGAGTCCTGTCCCAACAACACAGCGTCTGTGTCCTCCACCTTCAATAAATAGAGACAGTCATTCATACATACCACCCATCCATCAGAGCTCTCAACATATCGCCAGAGAGAGAGAGAGAGAGGGAGAGAGATGGCTTTTTATTGAAAACCAGACTGAGACACCTGAATGAAAAAATGCAGTGAGACCTCTCTGTAGTTTGATCCAAAAGTGATGTTTTAGGTCACAGAGACTCAGATGTGAACAGATGTGGAAGGCGGTTGTTAAAATCAAAGGCCATTCGTGTCAATGTTGCCACTACACAGAAATGGGCAAATACAAAGCTAAACAGGCTGTGTTATTAAAGAAGCTATATATAAGTTTTGCTACTGCTACATAGCCACTGTTAGCATTAACAGATGTTTACATTGCCAAACCTTGCGAGTTTAGCATCAGACGTCATTCCTTTACTCGCCCAATGCCAGTGTTAACTCTTGTCTATGAGAAAAAAGTTAGGAGTTAAAGATTTTTTGCGTGACTTGGGAGTACTCTTAGTGGTAAGATCAAATGCTTTGTGAATACGGGCCCTGATACATTATAATATTTAATGTTATACAGTAGTTGCACCTTGACTTAAAACAGCAGTGTCGAGCATCTTTAGAATAACTGTAAATTCATTATTAACTAAAACATTTTTGGACCTGGAAAATGCAGAGAAGGAGGCAGTGTGGTCCTGTGTCTTTCTCTCAGGCGACATGCAACAAAACCACGAAAGCAAAAACCTGCATTTAGGTAAGGTAATGTATGTAGTTTGAAAGTCAAAAAGTCAGCTGAAAATCCTTCACCAGCGCTCAGTTAGCTCTGTTTTGGGTGTACAGTAGCAATTGAAGGTGACTTACGCACATTTTTATCAACTCGCAGCTTCTCTCATCTGGATTTTGGCAGCTGGACAGTGAAAGCACAATGCTGACAGAAATATTAGGAAGGAAATCTAAAAGAACCTAAAATAAAATAAAAAATGTCTTCGCACATTGTTTCCATTGTTCCTCCTTCACCGTGTAATTGACGTTTTGTAACCGGCTCACCATGCATGCAGATTTTTCATGGCTCTGAGAGTAATCTGAGCTAGACTTAAGGTAGTAAATCTGCCCCTCAAACGTCTCCGCAGCTATAATACTCTGAGCTCTTTCACATGTCTCATCTTCTCAACCTGTTCCAAAGAATAAGCCCAAACAGCCTGAGAGGGAAACTTATTTCGGCTGCTTGTATGCGCAGGAGGCCTGGACTGGCTGCGGGGAGCTCTGGGAGAGTTTCCAGCGGCCTGACCAGGCCAGTGTTAAAATCCAAAGCGAAACAGGTAAATCAAAGTGAAAACAACGCCGAGCAGCCGCAGTCTCTCAGACTCCTGCCTGCTTTAAATCTGATGATACAATGTCTGCCTGTCACACGCGATTATGTGGCCTAGCAGTGTGGAGAAAATGGACAGTTCAGGTGAAAGAGGGAACAAAAGAAAAGAGATAAAGTGGAGCTGAGAGGGAGCGCTGTTCACAAGCAGGTACACGTGTTTACAGAGAAGAACACGCTGGCAGGGCAGCACACCATAATATCACAACCACTTTTCCCAAGTTAATTCTTTAGAAAACTAATAAACGTCATCAACACTTAATGATGCTCCGTGGGAAATCAGAAGCTTCTGTCTGTTGTGTCTTGACCTTACCCTGTAAAGTGCCTTGAGATAACGTATATTCTGATTCGGCCCTATACAAATTAAGCAAATTAAATTGAATTGAATATATAGTGACTAATTTTTGATTCCTGGCCTGAATTATTACCTGAGTCCAGACCTGATGTAGGTCAACGGATAAATCCAGAGGCTCATCTTCTGGGCTGTTCCCTCTTCTCCACAACAGTGAAGTCTAATGCCCACCTCACTGATCCACCTGCCAGTTTCACACAGCATCTTGCCCTCAACACAAATCACTTCCAACCTTTGTTCTCCAGCAGAGGATGATGGCCTCAAACCTGGAGGTGCATACTCAGTGATGTTAGAGACTAAACACTGAAAAAAGTCCCATGAGGGCAGTTTAACAGCTGATTTGTAAAATACGGAAAGCTTGAAATCATCGGCCCCTTTCCTGGTAACACTTTCATTACCAGGCCCAGCCCACCTCTGACTGAGTAGCCTTGGTTTAAGAAAATAATAAAATGCATGCCAATCACTGAGACATTATTGCCTTTATCTATTCCAGGACATGCTATCTATGTGCTGCCCCCTCCCCCCCTCCCAAACTTACGCTTTACTCTCAGTGTCTCTGCCAGGTACAATTTTGAATCCCTCCAATCACACAAGTACATTACATACCGTCTGACTCACACAGACTTTTAATTACTTTTCCGGGAGTCAAGAAGGTCGACGAGCTGCTTGCAAACCACACACTGCGTATATCTTCAGCAAACAGTGATGATAACGATGATTCCTTTATTACTTTGGATGAGGTCAGTGTAATATCCTGGGCTGTAATATGTCAGGTTATCACATTAACAAGCCCGTAAGACACTGTGATCGTGATCCTATCGCGCCGCTTCTAAATCACTCGAAGGGAGTCAAGGGAGGAGTTGGAGAGGAGAGATGGACTGACTCAACCCCAAGGACAATTAAAAATGTGAGAATAAAAGCGAAATCAAAATTTTTTGTCATCTGAATGTCTGTGAGTAAAAAATATTCACCTCCCTTTAACATCTGGCACATGTTTAGTATCTTTGTGGATTAGCTTGGTCTTGGCAAAGAAGCTCTTTTCCCATGCAGATAAAAAAGCAGGGATGATGTGAACGATTTTATAGCTCAGGAAAATGTGCAACAAGGCAAAGGAGGGACTCACTATTTCTGAATTGCTTTTGCTGTATGATGCAGATACAGTGCTGTAGCCAGGATATACTACACAACTCTTTGTAGTTGGTCACACTAGAGGGCAAAGTGAAAACCCATAGATCCTCACTTCCACACAGCTCACAAATCACAGTGTGAAGTGGGTGTGTCACTGTCAGATGAATGGTTGTGGAAGGTTACAGAAATAATCGGACACAGACATCCCCCAATCTGATGTTGGAAGGGTGAGAGGGGAGAGGGTTTCTGCTGCTACATGACCATTTGAGAAGTAGTTCCGGGTATAAAGCTAGCTTAAGCATGCTAACACATGCTCACAGCAACAATGCTAAAATACTGATGTTTGACAGGTATATTTGCTCACTATCATAACTGAGGATGTTAGCATGTCAATATACATATATAAATACATTTACATTAGCATAAAACAGAGTACAGCTGAGGCTGATGAATGTCACTGGACAGTCAGAGGACCACCAAAGTTATTACAATTCATCCTAAAGGGAAAATTAATGTGTGTAGCAAATTTCATAGCAATCCATCCAACAATTGTTAATACATTTCACTAAAACTGGGCAGGATTCATCCTCTGGGAACCATGAATGTCTGTACAAAATTTCATGACAATGCCTCCAGTTGTTGTTGAGATGGACCAAAGTGGCAACAGATCAACATCCCTAGTGTCACGCTGTTAGAATGGCTAAAAATCCTAGAGATTCAGTGATAGTCCATTGAGAGGTCTGATGCCTCAACGATGTAAAAAGACAGATCAGAGACTACTTTTTTTTAATTTAATAAAATCAATTTTCTGATTGAATTACACATAAAGTCATTGTGTGTTTACTACTTACCATTTTCATCCTATGAGGTCATGTCTCGTGTCTTTAAGTGGTTTAATTTATGCTGCTGCAGCTCTCTCTGTGGCCCTGCATTAGTCAAAACTTCCCCCATGTCTTCAGCATCATCATTTAACCAGTGCCACATGCATCAACCACATCAGCCCAATTTTAAGAGTTTTACGCTGGTACATACAGCTGCCAGTGCAGATCTAGGTCAAGCCAAATGATGCTGTCTAACATCACATGGCAAGGCCATGAAATTCTGTTCAATAGACTATATTAAACAAGCTGTGCAGTATTTACTGTGTGATCTTCTCTCAGTGGGGCCTGAAGACAGTGATTGGTCTGTTCATCCATCTGTTCAACACCGACCTGAGCACAATATCTCGGCAGATTGCAATGACATTTGGTATCGATATTTATGGTCACAAGGTATGGTCCCTTCTACTGATTCCTGTCACCTCCCCTGACCTGTCTCCCAACCTCTTCACCCAAACTTCCTGACAAAGTATCCATCACAAGGGATAATTGATAATTAGATTAATATGAGTATTCCTATTGGCATTAGTTGTCCACAAAGGATGAATTACCAATGTTCTCATTGATCCCTAAATATATTTCTTCTGGGCCTCTTTCACTTTCATGCTACACTGAGGACAAAGTGGCTTGAACTTTTAACACACTGGTGGTGAAGGAATCCCCAAAGTCATTAGGATTCATTGACTGGGCATCATGGTTAACTGAATCAAATTTCAAGGAAATCCTATTGCACATCCAATGGTTGTTGAGGCACATCACATAAAAACACAAATGTCAGGGGATCTCCAAAGTCATTGGGCTTCATCATCTAGGGAACATCAATGATTGTAATCACTGAAGTGGCAGGCCAACTGAGTAACTGAAATTTACTAAATTAATTCATGTTTCTTAGAGGATGAACCCTTCCTGTTTCGGACACTGCAGGTTTTAGTCCAACTTGATACAACTGTAGGTACTGCATGTTTTTATCTGTTTGATGTTGTTGTATATATATACAGTAAAGGTACTCTGGGGAGTTTTTGACCACAAAAAGCATTATGGAGCAGTGTTTTTATGTGTGGGTCTAAGTTATGTTTGCATACACAAGTGCACTTGATACTATTTCACAAATTCCACTAATATCTAAAAATGTGCAATTTCCAATGTACAATGAACACCTGTTTCCATTTATATGAACATGTAGAAATGTGTTTTATTGTTTGTAATAGATGGGATCATTGTGCTCAGTTTTAGCCTACTGCACAGGGCCCATAATTCCTAGTTACACCCCTGCTGCTGCCGCCACTAACAGTATTACTTTTAGATTTTTGATATTAAACTCAAAACTTGTATTTGGTGGTATTTCAGGCAGGTCATAATTCAATAGCCTAATGTTTGTCATGGCTGCCTGCTTAGTTTAGGCATACAGAGACCTGATCCCTCCGGGATGTAACAGCTAAGTTACACACAGACACTCAAACGCTTACTCACATTCATAACTTAGCAGAGATGGCATGGTTTGCATGCAACTCAAGACAGATGATTTTAAATGATCCTCATAAATACCTCTGTGCTCTTCCCTGCGTACACACACCCAGAGCCTGACAAAGTGAAAGTTATTGAAAGTGAGCGAGAGTGAGAGAGAGACAGAGACAGAGAGAGAGAGAGATAGAGAGAGAGGGAGAGAGAGTCCCTCCAAGATGTAAGTGTGTGTGCATGTGTGTAACTCCTCCAGGAGTCCCACTTTAAATCAGGCCTTATTAAAACAGCCTTATTTCAGCCACATTCAACCACTGCTGTACTCCCAGGTTATCACAATAACAATAAATCCCATTCACTCTCTGGCTCTACAGACTGCTGTGTGTGTGGGCATGTGTGTGTGTGTGTGTGTGTGTGTGTGTGTGTGTGTGTGTGTGTGTGTGTGGTGTGTGTGTGTGTGTGGGCATGTGTGTGTGTGTGTGTGTGTGTGATACATTGTCTCTGACTTTGGAAACTCATTAGGGGTTGTCCAAATGGCTGTCCACTTGAGGGAGGAGACGGGGTTGCCATGGCAACAAGTCATTTGGAAGCTGAAAACAGACTGTGGCCTCCTCCCACTGTGCATGTGTATATGTGTGTTAAGTATTGATTATCTGCTATCAGACGTCCAGTAGGCCTCATAACGTGACAAGCTGCCATGAGCAGAACCAATACTGTAGATACACAAAGGCCTGAATGATTTGCAGAAGATTAAACTATAGGTCTGTTGGTGCTCTACATAGTCATTGCAAGTTTGTGCAAAGCAGAATCATAAACTTGTCTTATTAAGTAATAAAAATCTGAAAAACTAATGCTCCTAAGGTTGTTTTCAAAGCTTTTCAAAGATTTAGCTCACATTCACTAAGGTTTTATAATAAGCATGCTACCAGCTCTATGAGCT